>NC_072430.2:22720000-23020000 GCF_028878055.3 Symphalangus syndactylus
CTTTTGCATCCATGTGACCTGGATGTGAGACCTGGAGTCAAAGGAGATCATTTTGGAGCTTTAAAATTTGACTGACCTGCTGGATTTCAGACTTGCATGGGCCCTGTAACCACTTTGTTTAGGCCAATTTCTCCCCGTTTGGAAAAGCTATATTTACCCAATACCTGTATCCCCATTGTATCTAGGCAGTAACTAGCTTGCTTTTGATTTTACAGGCTCATAGGCAGAAGGGACTTGCCTTATCTCAGGTGAGACTTTGGATTGTGGACTTTTGGGTTAATGCTGAGATGAGTTAAGACTTTGGGGGACTGTTGAGAAGGCATGATTGGTTTTGAAATGTGAGGACATGAGATTTGGCAGGGTTAGAGGTGGAATGATATGGTTTGGCTCTGTGTCCCCACCCAAAGCTCATCTTGAATTGTGCTCCCATAATTCCCACATGTTGTGGGAGGGACCCAGTGGGAGATAATTTGAATCATGGGGGTGGTTCCCCCATACTGTTCTTGTGATAGTGAATAAGTCTCACAAGATCTTTACTGGGGGTTTCTGCTTTTGCATCTTCCTCATTTTCTCTTGCCACCACCATGTAAGCAGTGCCTTTTGCCTCCCACCATGATTCTGAGGCCTCCCCAGCCATGGGGAGCTGTAAGTGCATTTAAACCTCTTTTTCTTCCCAGTCTCAGGTATGTCTTTATCAGCAGCATGAAAATGGACTAATACACTGTGGTTACGTACTATAGTCATATGATACGTTCATATTTGTGGAAGCTGGGTGAAGGGTAGATGTGGAGACCATGATTTTTGCAAATTTTTTTAAGTTTAAAGTTATTTCTAAATCAGAAGTTTAAAAAGAAGAAATCACATAAGCCATAACACAATGGAAAGATGTCTTTAAAGTTCAAGGCAGGAGGGATGTCTGGAAATCAGCAAGAAATTTGCACCTGTGTGTGCATGCTCATGTGCGTGTGTATGTTGCAAGGACTTGGAAAGCCCTTTTTTTCCTACCTCTGTACTACTGTAGGGGGAGGCTAAACTTGACCTCTTCCCATCTTAGTTCTTTGTTGGGATGGACTCCTGTAACAAAAGACAGACAAGAGAAAAATCAGTTTATAACATGGGCCATGCACTTCACACAGGAGAAACTTGCATGAAAAGTAACTCAAAATCGTGCCTTAGAACTCCACTTACCTTTAATAAAGAGCAATAAATTAGTAGGAAAATCATGGACGGGACAAGGGAAGTGGTTTTATGCTTCCAAGGGCAGGAAATCATGGAAGGTAAACATATGGGAGGAAACTAAAGGAATAAGGCTTGTTTGTATGTTCCTCTGATGCCATTTCTGGGTTGATAAGAGTCTAGAGTCATTTCCAGTAAAGGGGAATTTTTATCTGTCTTTAGGAAGAAAGGGGGAAAGATAGAGAAAACTATTTCTCCATTTGCTGCTTCTTAATTACCTTCAGTTCAAAAATAATTTTTATATCAGAAAGGCATATTTAGGGGTATATTAGTCCATTTTCACACTACTAATAAAGACATACCCAAGACTGGGTAATTTATAAAGAAAAAGAGATTTAATGGACTCACCGTTCCACATGGTTGGAGAGGCCTCACAATCATGGCAGAAGGCGAAAGGCAGGTCTTACATGGCAGCAGGCAAGAGGGAGAATGACAGCCAAGCGAAAGAAGTTTCCCCTTATAAAACCCCTTATAAATCCCCTTATAAAACCATCAGATCTCGTGAGACTTACTCACTACCACGAGAACAGTATGGGGGAAATCACCTCCATGATTCAATGATCTCCCACTGGGTCCCTCCTGCAACACATAGGAATTATGGGAGCTACAATTCAAGATGAGATTTGGGTGGGGACACAGACAGACCATATCAGGGGGTAACATAGTCTGGTTTCCTTTACTACCCACCTACCCAAGCACCCCCTTCATCTGGTCCACACAAAGTAAACTCTTGCAGTTCTCTCACTGTTTCCTGGAGTCTGCTTTTGGTCTCATAGGACTGCCCTAACACTTGTTTTTCAGACGTTTAACCCCGTAGGTCTCTGGACAAGTTTGCTTTAGAAGCCCCTAGATGTCGCCCTGAAGAGTGGCTTTCAGAAGTTATGCCTCCTGCCTGAGGGGAGCTCCAGGAAGGGTTCTGCATCGCCTGTGAGTTTATCTGGATCACCAGAGGCCTTCCCGTCAGAGCTTTCCCAATCGTTTTTGGCCAAGGAGTGTGAGAAGCTAAAGTTCATAACAACTGCAAGTCAGACAGCCTGGTCTATTCTACTTTAACTCTAGCAGGAAAGGCCTTCATGGTGGGGCCTGAATATCTTCCTTTATAAAATCAAAGCCTGGGGACAGGGTTACTTACTTCTGAGGTTCAATCTGGCTCTAAAATTATGCAACAAATGCCATTCCTGTAGCACTTCCTTCCTGCTGGGTGAGGTACTAAACTCCACAAGCACCACCTCAGTTCATCCTCCCAGAAGTCCTAATAGCTCAGCCTGGGGAGCCCCATTTTACAGATTGGGAAACTGAGGCTAAGAGAGGTTAGGTAGCTTGTTCAGGGTCATGCTGCTGGTAAAAAAGCTCAGGCTACAGTGCTATGCATTGAGTTTTCTCACTTCCCCATCTAACTGGAGGGCTAAAGGTCAATGAGTGGGCAGCTCCCTTGCTGGGAGCTGTACAGGAATAATGTCCTCGCTGAAGGAGGGGGACTTCTGAGCCACACCCTGGGGTCCAGGGCTCACAGCCTCAGGAGCAAGATCATCCACCCCCTTCCTGGTTCCTCAGTGCTGCTGAGATATTCATAAGACAGAGTCTGAGTTCTGGCCATTTAACAGAGGAAGAAACGCCAGCTTGGTGAGGTTAACTTACATCCCAGCAGCTAGGAATTGGGAGCAGAGGACCTCAGATTCACACCAGGGCAGGACACGATGGCCTGGCAGAAGCCTTCACAATCTTTCCAATATATTCTGCTGCCTTCCTTTATAAGTATCCATTTCTGAAATCCTGTGCCCTGGCGGGGCGTGGTGGCTCACACCTGTAATTCCAGCACTTTGGGAGGCCAAGGCGGGAGGATCACGAGGTCAGGAGTTTGAGACCAGCCTGGCCAATATGGTGAAACCCTGTCTCTACTAAAAATACAAAAATTAGCTGGGCATGGTGGCAGGCACCTGTAATCCCAGCTACTCGGGAGGCTGAGGCAGGAGAATCATTTGAACCTGGGAGGCGGAGGTTACAGTGAGCCGAGATCACGCCATTGCACTCCAGCCTGGGTGACAGACAGAGACTCTGTCTCAAAAAAAAAAGAAAGAAAGAAAGAAACTCTGTGCCCTAAGACGTACACACTCGCTGGCTCCGCTCAGACATTTAGCAAAGCAGACACCTTCCCAGGCCTGGAGGAAACAGCCCTTGCTTTTTGGGAATCCACAAGCCCACAGCTGCAGAGCTCGACCTGGATGGGCAGGCAAAGGCTGACTCCTATGCATGGTGTGAGTCCAACCTGGCCCCTCTACACCCTCACTTTCACCTCTTAAAGAACTGCCTATCAACAGAGCAGGTACTGCCCAAAACGAACACTCTGGAAACTTGTTGGGACACTTCTGCCCTTCACAAGCTGCGGGGAGTACTACTAGCATTTAAGGATTGAGGGTTAGCAATGCCAGACATACCAGAACAAGCAGGGCAGTCTCCCACGATGAAGAGGCCGCCAGGTTCCCCAGGACTCACATGTCCGCCTCAAGTTCACATGGGATTATCTGAGCCTAGACTCTCAGTCCTGGGGCTGCTTTATTTCATATAAAAATACAATATTTATCCAAGGTTTTACTACACACTGCATTTTCTGTGAAGACAATGACCGTATAAATCAGGGAAAGATCTATATTTTATTTTGTTTGAAACTTTACCAAGCATTATTTACCATTTCGAAAACTCTATCCCTGGTAGTAACATTGGTTGTCGTGTTCACTGGCCAGCAGTGAGCAGCACACAAGCGACCTCCCGTGGGCTCCACATTGGACAGCCTCACTGCACCTGCCCAGGCCCTTGGGCCACAGCACTGCCATATTCAGGGACACATTATTCTCTTTTATTATGCTTCCATATTATCATTACAGCATTATTATTATTATTTTAATTTTGTGGGTAGGTTATATTAGCTATACATTTCACTTCAATGGTAGTAGTAAGGGGCACATAACAAAATATTTACTTATATATATTAAAAAAGAGAGTCTGAGAAGTCTGAAAAGTTTTGCTGTAAACAGTCTCCACCAGCCTCAACTCTGAGTACCCAAGGATTCAGTCTCAAGTCCAGCAACATTGCGAAGCAGGAAATTTACCTTGAAAGGAGCTATGTACTCTAAGTAGTGATTTACCTGTCTGCCTCCCCCACTGGACTGACCAGTTCTTTGGGGGCTGAGAGAACAGGTCCTGAACATTTCTGCTGTGCCCCCCAACCCACATCCCCATAGTGTCCAGTACCAGGCTGGGGACTCAGGAAGCATCCATGGGATCCCCCAGTGCCTTCTTTCTTGAGGTGTTCAGCACCTAGAACAGCTCAAGAGAAATCCCCCACACCCCACTCAGACGAAGCTGAATCATACTGGGGCGAAGCCTTGAGTTGCAAGGCAGAAGCTCTCGTGATGGGATTTGGGTCATATTCCAGGTTATGGGAGGAGCTGGGGAGTACAGGAAGCCTCCCACTTGGTCGTCTTTGGTTTTCCAGAAACTCCACCATCACAAGCAGGATGTTAATCAGTAACTGTCCCACATGGGATCATACTTTGGAATAGCAAATATTTGCTGAAGGTTCTGGGCTGCAAAGCTGAAGCTTTGGTTTCTGCTCTGAATGAAGGACCTTTCCAGGACCCAAGGCCACACACTGGTAAGAGGCAGTGGGTTACAGGAGACCTTCAACGAGTCTAATCAGGGAGGGACCGGGAAGGATGGTATCATCCCTGGGCGGGCTCCAACGTGACAGCTGCGTGGCTGAGCAGTGCAAAGACCTCCATCCTACACTCCACGGGGACTGTACATACAGATTGGGAGCCAGAGTGGGGTGAGAGGTGAATTATAGACACAAGGGGCTCCTCTGCAGGAAGAAGCCAAGGGAAAGAGGCTTGAAAGGCTTGATATTTCACCCACCACAACTCACTGCCAGAGTAAGCGGGGCTCCCCTTCCCAGGGCTGAGGGGAGGCGAGGGTGTGTGCTCTCCCAGGGCTGAGAAGTGGCAGGTGAGCTGGTGATTCCTTACTGCCTGGGTTCTGTCTGGGAAGGTGCGTCCTCACCATGCTGGATGGTGTCCCTAGTCCAGAAGCGCCCCCTGAACTCCTGGCCTAGACTCCAAAGGGTTGGGTAGATGAGCAAAGACCTTACAATCCCATGGAGAGGAGGTGCGGAGGGGGAGTCTGCTCTTTTCTTCTTATAACAGCACTAGTGCTATCACAGGGGCCTTGCCCTCATGACCTCATCTAAACCTAATCACCTCCCAAGGGCCCCAACTCTACTGCCATCACAATGGTGGTTCAGGCTTCAATTTATGAATTCTAGGGGGACACATTCAGTCCATAACAATAAAAGCGTGAAACTGGGCTGCGTTTACACTGAAAGAGCTATTTACCCAACATTTACAATACTTGAGTGACCTATTGAATGCAGGCTTGCCATTTAGAGTCAAACAGAGTTTCCTCAACAGTGTCCTTTGGGAAACACAGTGGAAGTATTTCACTGCTTCTATAGGGTAGAGGGTAGTGCCGTTCAGACTGCAGAATGAGGCCCTGAATTCCGGGGTGCCATTCAGCCTAAGCAAGGAGCAACATGCTGGGCCCTGGCGCTGGAGGCGGTTTTGTCCCAGGCATAGATAAGGACTCAGCCCCTGCATCAGGGAGAAGAGGCCTGGGAGCACCGCCTGTCAACACATTTTGCCGCAGGTGACTTTGGTCAAGAATAAGGGTCTCTGCTGATGGGAACTATGGTGAGGCCGGCAGCATCCACCCTGCACTCACTGTTCTGGGTGGCCTACCCCACCCAGATCCTCCCAGGGCAGTGGGCCCAGAGAGAGGATGAGGGAGAGCAGGTGTCCCAGGGGTCCTGCCCAGGGAGGGCAGGTGTCCCTGGGATCAGGCCTGCAGTGCGGCTGAACACCAGAACTGAGTTGGGACACAGACCGATGGCCCAGCCCAGTCCCAAGGCATGTATTTGGATGGAAAACATGCAAGTGTTCGGGAGCCAGGCTCTGTGTCCAAGGATGTGGAGGGAGCCTAAAAGGCGATAGAGAAGGGGACAGCTAACGGTGAAGAAGTGTAGCTCCCACGCTGTGCAGCCTAGGGCAGTGAGAACTGGCACGCAGCCCAGGTGGCTGTGAGGGCCCTATGAGGCCACAGTGGAGGGAGCCCAGCAGTGGGTTGTATGAATTGTGGGGCCTCCTGCTACCCGGGAGCCGCAGCTATAGGAAGGAAGGAAGACCTCCAAGGAACTGTGTAGCAGAGGTGCAGTGCGAAGAGAATTTTGATAAAAAATCCAGGGAAGCTCCAAAACTTTCCCCCTTCCTTGCCTAACGGGCATGCAGGCACTCCAATCCCCAGCCAAATAGGGCACAGGGCAAGGCCAGCCACCCATCTGGATGGGCAGCCTGATGGTCAGGGCAATGAACGAAGCAGATCAGAGAAAGATGTGTGAGGACCCGATTCCACCTGCTCGGACCCCCACCTTCTGTGCTGCCTCCTGCTCCCAGAGCGGGCTCTCTTGCCCTGGCCCTCAGGGAGGAGACGGGATGAACGAAAAAAGGGTCAGGACTGAAAGCTGCCTGCCGGCCAGGCAGGGAATACGAACTGGAGGAGGTTTTGCTCTGTGAAATAATGTCCCCTCTTTGGGTGAGCAAATGTCACCGACACTTGCTCCAGGTCTCCCTGGGGCAGGGCTAACCTACTTGAGCCACAGGAAGGAGGCAGGGTCCCTGAAGAAGCTTTTACTATCCACAAAGACATTTTAGGAGCATTAAAACCATCTCTATCCTCTCCTCTCCACAGGAAGTCTTGCAGCTGAAGGGAGGCACTCCTTGGCCTCCACAGCCGACCACATGAAGGTGGTGCCAAGCCTCCTGCTCTCCGTCCTCCTGGCACAGGTGTGGCTGGTACCCGGCTTGGCCCCCAGTCCTCAGTCGCCAGAGGCCCCGGCCCCTCAGAACCAGACCAGCAGGGTAGTGCAGGCTCCCAGGGAGGAAGAGGAAGATGAGCAGGAGGCCAGCGAAGCGAAGGCCGGTGAGGAAGAGAAAGCCTGGCTGATAGCCAGCAGGCAGCAGCTTGCCAAGGAGACTTCAAACTTTGGATTCAGCCTGCTGCGAAAGATCTCCATGAGGCACGACGGCAACATGGTCTTCTCTCCATTTGGTGTGTCCTTGGCCATGACAGGCTTGATGCTGGGGGCCAAAGGGCCGACCGAAACTCAGACCAAGAGAGGGCTCCACTTGCAGGCCCTGAACCCCACCAAGCCCGGGCTCCTGCCTTCCCTCTTTAAGGGACTCAGAAAGACCCTCTCCCGCAACCTGGAACTGAGCCTCACACAGGGGAGTTTTGCCTTCATCCATAAGGATTTTGATGTCAAAGAGACCTTCCTCAATTTATCCAAGAGGTATTTTGATACAGAGTGTGTGCCTATGAATTTTCGCAATGCCTCACAGGCCAAAAGGCTCATGAATCATTACATTAACAAAGAGACTCAGGGGGAAATTCCCAAACTGTTTGATGAGATTAATCCTGAAACCAAATTAATTCTTGTGGATTACATCTTGTTCAAAGGTCCTTTGATAATGTTCTGCTCTCCCAAGGCTGCAAGGCCCTACGACTGTCTCTCCCTTTCCTTCCGTTAGGCCAGCATATGGTTAACGCTAAATCATTTTCTATGAATGTGTTTTCACGTTTCCAAAACAGATTGATACACATATTGAACAGCGTCAGATGCTGTCATTTGAGGCCCTGCCCTGGTATCCTATGTGCTTGTAGTCCTTATAATTTTCAGAGCACTCTACACAGCTCCCCTCTGACACTTAGAAACATAGGGTCATTCCAAAAAAAGGGGGCTGGGGATTATCTGGGGGATTTAGGATTGCATCATTGCTCCTTTATTTTTACTTTTTTGACCAACTCTCTGCCCTTAGATTCTTATCATAGAAAATAGGGACACTCCACCTACTATAGTGTTAGAGGCTAAATGAGACAATGAATGTAAAGTGCCTAGATGGGCTTGGCACATAGCAGACACCGAGTATCTATTGTTTACTTGTTCTTCCTAAACTGCCAATCAGCAGGTAGAGCAGGAGTTGTCTCCTTTCTAAAGATGAAACCAGCTCAGAGAGGTTAGCTTGATCAAGGTCACACAATAAGTGGCAGAGGCAAAACCCAAACAAGGGCCTCCTGACCCCCTGATCCTACGTTCTGTCCAGGCCTGCCTCCCTAATGGGGCACTGGACGTGGGTTGGATGCCACTTTCGCAGAGCTGGCACCAGACTTACAAAGCCCCGGCAGGGGAAGCCACTTTACAACCAGCCAGGCCACACCACCAGGGCAGACATTTGTGTAGAGAGTAACGTACCTGCCTGCTGGTGGCCTCTGCATCGTGGGGCCTTCTCTCAGAACCACACTAAACAGTGGGTGGGTAAGAAGTGTCACTCCTGCCACCTTGGACTCTGCATGTGCTTGTGCCTGGTGTGAATGAGACAAAGTGGCAGTCAGAGGTGCCAGGCAAAGGCTTTTCTCTAAGCTGAAGCCAACTATGAGGGAACGACTGTGAATTCTGTTCAGGTCCAGGACAATGAGGGGAGCCAGGGATTGTTAGGAAACATTTCCCTGCTTTTGTGTGTGATTCCCAATAGGGCCTGCGAGTGGAGCTGCATTTTGCTAGCTGGGCTAGAGGCCAGGGAAAATTTTGGGGAAATTTATTTTGCCTGCCTGAGCTGTGGAAAAGCCAACCCAATTAGGGAACGCCTTTCCTAGTTGGAACGAGAAGACGAGAAGTGAGAGAAGTGAGATAGAAGGCTCCCTCTCTATTATTTGAGCAAGAACAATGCTTTTCAAAGAGGGGATTTCTGTAATGAGTTCTTCTCTTACTTGTTCAGGGAAATGGCTAACCCCATTTGACCCTGTCTTCACCGAAGTCGACACTTTCCACCCGGACAAGTACAAGACCATTAAGGTGCCCATGATGTATGCTGCAGGCAAGTTTGCCTCCACCTTTGACAAGAATTTTCGTTGTCATGTCCTCAAACTGCCCTACCAAGGAAATGCTACCATGCTGGTGGTCCTCATGGAGAAAATGGGTGACCACCTCGCCCTTGAAGACTACCTGACCACAGACTTGGTAGAGACATGGCTCAGAAACATGAAAACCAGGTACAACTCTTGCCCACACCCTATACAAACTCTACCTTTCTGTACTGGCAAACACTCAGCACAATTTCATTGAATGCACCGTGATTTAATGTCTCCTCCAGTGAGCTATAAGCTTCCTGAGGGCAGGGCAGCATTGTCTTTTTTTCCACTCTATCCCCAGTATCTGTCACAGAGTGCCTGGCTGATTCATTCATTGAGTCCATCAGTATTTTACGTTCTGCCACTGTGATAAATGTATGATGCCAGGGATCCATCAGCAAACAAAACAGGCAAAATTAGTCTGCCCTCATGGAGCTTACATTCTATTGAAGGAAGACAAAGAGTAAATTAAAAATAGGTAATAATGCAGGGAAGGGGACAGGGAGCATCATCAGGACGCAGATGGAGGTTAGAGAAGGCCTCTCCAAGAAGGTAACAGTAAGCAAACATCTGAAGATGAAGGATAAACCATGTGGATATATTCGGGGAGAGAAGTCTTATGTTACAGGCAGAAGTGTACAAGTTCTGGGATGGGAGTGTACCTGGTGGGTTTGAAGAACAGCAAGGAGGCAAGTGTGGCTTCAGCAGTCGGAGATAAGATCAGAGAGGAAACAGGGGCCCAGTCCCCAGAAAAGACTTGGGCTTTCCTGGGAGAGGCAGGAAGCCACTGGATGGTTCTGAGTAGAAGAGCAACCTGATTTGACTTGTTTTTAAAGGATCACATAAGCTCCTGTATTGAGAAAAGACACTAGGGGGTAAGGATGGAAGCAAGGGAGAGTGGTGAGAAGGTTACTAGCAATCCAGGTAGAGATGCTGCTACCTGGACTGCGGTGGTGGTAGTGGAAGTGATGAGAAGTTGCTGGATTCTGGATCTATTAGGAAGTGCAGGATCTGCTAATGGATTGAATGTGGGTGAGAGAGGTGTCAAAGGTGATCACAAAGTTTTTGGCCTTAGCGACTGGAAGGATGGATTTGCCATTTACTGAAAGTGAAAGGAACAGGTCTGGGGTAAGTGCAGAAGTTCAGTCTTAAACACTTGGATCAGAAATATCTATTAGACATCCAAGTTGAGATGTCAAGACGACAGGTGGATCTGGAGTCTAGGGTGAGGTCCAGGCCAGAGATATAAATTCAGTCATCAACATAGAACTAGAATCTAGACACATGACAGGGTTGGGGTCTGTAAATATAGAGGAGAGGAACAGAAAGCACAGAGGGGGCACTCAAATGTCTGCCCAATAAATTAATCCACCTATTGAAGTACAAGGAAAATGGCTGCAATACGAATTCCATGGCAATGGCTTCTGAATCCTGTGACTCAGATTTTGGCAGAGACAAGTGCAGCTAAAGGTCTCCAGGGTTAGTTTTATCTTCATTATTCTTCTTTCATTTTTCTTCATATCTTTAGCACCTAACAAAGAACCCCAAACATCATAAGCCCTCAAGAAATGTTTGCTGAATGAATAACTTTTTAAATTAATCTTCAAGACATGTCATGTCCTCAATTATTTTTAAATAAATAAAAAAATTTTATTTTGAGCCACAGAACTCATCTTTCCAAGCAACATATTTTCAAAGGTGGACTCCACTATACAAAATAGATGGTATCAGAGTTTCTCTGGCTAAAGATGGGTAGGGGTTGAAAGTTTTCTTTGCTCCCTTCCCCATCCATCCCCAGACTCCTCGGGTCTGCAGAATCCAGGAGCTGAAAACAGCCATCATCCAGGAGGCTGCAGGACTGCTGAAAGCAGCTGTTAACTCAGGTTGTTTTTAAAATATAAGGAAATGAACACATAAGTACTTTGCTAAAGAGAACGTGAGTCACTGGCTGAGGAATAAAACTCGTTCACTGAAGCTGAAGTACTATTTGATAAGCTAGAAATATTTTCTCTGAGTAGACCATTGTAAAAGAATGGCATGAACTACATAGTCAACTGAAAGACTCATTAATGGAAATAATCTTAAAGAACAAAAATTGTGACCTTTTTGGTGTCCATAGACTAGGGCTTTGTCTACATTTCACCATCATCTGTTCTTGTACCACAGAAACATGGAAGTTTTCTTTCCGAAGTTCAAGCTAGATCAGAAGTATGAGATGCATGAGCTGCTTAGGCAGATGGGAATCAGAAGAATCTTCTCACCCTTTGCTGACCTTAGTGAACTCTCAGCTACTGGAAGAAATCTCCAAGTATCCAGGGTAAGTCAGGATCTTTCATCAGAACCCAACGTCAGCATGAAATGTCACCAAAACAAATGTTTTTATAAACCATTTAACTTTGATAAAATACCTAATGGTAGTGGAAAATTAGATTTAAGTCCCAAATACTTGAAATAGCACCCAGGTTGGATGTTTTAAGAATTTCAAGCAATTTTATTAAAATAACTTTTCAACTAATTTATTTTAAACAGACCTCTCTCCCTCTGCTTAAAGTGCTCAGGGAGAAATTTGACCCTGAAATAGAACTGGTTTACAGATGCATCACCATTTATGTCAAATACAACTTGAATAGTTCATGAAATTACACCACCTTTACAATGAAAGAAACCCCTAGACATCATCTAGCCCAACTTCTCCCTCCTTGTGGAAATCCCCTCCATAGCCCTACGAAATAGCCCTCCAGCTTCTATCTCTTCCTCTTCATGCTTCCAGTGACAGCAAACTCACCATTTCTTTGAAAAGCTGCCCAATACACAAATAGCTAAAATTGTTATATGTGTATATATATGTGTGTATATATATGTATATGTGTATAAATGTATATGTGTATATGTGTGTGTGTGTATATATATATATATATACACACACATATATATGTATATGGAGAGAAAGACATACATATATATATATGGAGAGAGAGAGAGAGAGTCCTGTAACTTCTACTTCATGCTTTTTGGTCCTAGTTCTATCTCTAAAACTACTAAGAACAAGTTTAGTCACCATCCACATAGAATCCCTTCAGTTACTCAGTGTTTCTCAGTGGAAGGGTTCTTGGTTTTGAGGGGAACTGCTTCTTGTCCAGAGCAGTTGTGCATGTTGCAGGGAACTGGTTAGCATTGCTGGCCCATGTTCAGTAATGCCAGTAGGAAACTCCAGTCATCACTATAAAAATGCTCCCACACATTTCCAAATGGCAGCTACATCTCTCTACATTCTTCCTTAGCTGTGTGGTTTAATATTTTCTCATACAATTGCAATTTTCAATTCCAAGAGAGACTAAAAATGGCATCCACTTAAGTAGGACACAGTAGGGTAACTGTGGCATGGAATCAGGTCTTACACCTCAAGAGAGATAAGACAATTAAATAAAATAATCCTGCAGACCAGCACCTGAAAGTGTTTCTGCTATGAACACATGAAAAACTGAAATGGGCTGCTGCTTTATGAAGGGTCATCCTGAAATTTAAACTGTAAATGATTAAATATTCTCCCTCTGTTTACTCTGGGAAGTTAATTTTCCTCTAGGAAATCAGGGAATTTCCTGGAGTGAAAATCAGTGTAATTACATGTTACGTTTTCATTATCTCTTATAACACAGTAATTATATAGGTACATCACTCATATCACATCTTGTTTCTGTAAAAAAGGGCCTGCCAAACATAGCAAGCAGCCACAATATAGGCAGCCAGAATTCAGGAAGGCTCCAGGGACCCCTGGGCTTGGCCCAGAAAATGCCTCAGGGTAGTACCAGGTGCTGGGAAGCTGCTACAGAAGACTAGCCATTCCCTGCCTCCACCTTGCCTGCCAAAAGGAAAGTTAGAGGACTCAAGGGTTCCAGGCAGCTTGAAAACCTTTTAGGAGCACCAGCTCAGCTCAAGAATTAGTAGCATAAAGTACATGCTCAATAAAGATATGATGCATGAGTGCATCCTGAGTCCACGCCTGGAATGTGTTTCACATATTCCACAATACTTCACATTGGGTTCCTGAGGTCTCCTGGTAGTTTGAGATTCCTGTGGCAGTGCCTGGTGCAACCCCAGACCACTCCTCTTAACGTAGATGGGCCTGCTCCACTAAATCCCAGGAGCATGACCCCATGGGTAGGACCACTGCGAAGAATTTCAAGGGGCTCATTTAATTCCTCCTTTGCACTGCCACACAAATGGTTTTTCACATTATTTCCTTTTCCAGGTTTTACAAAGAACAGTGATTGAAGTTGATGAAAGGGGCACTGAAGCAGTGGCAGGAATCTTGTCAGAAATTATTGCTTATTCCATGCCTCCTGTCATCAAAGTTGACTGGCCATTTCATTTCATGATCTATGGAGAAACCTCTGGAATGCTTCTGTTTCTGGGCAGGGTGGTGAATCCAACTCTCCTATAATTCAGGACATGCATAAGCACTTCGTGCTGCAGTAGATGCTGAATCTGAGGTATGAAACACACACAGGATACCAGCAATGGATGGCAGGGGAGAGTGTTCCTTTTGTTCTTAACTAGTTTAGGGTGTTCTCAAATAAATACAATAGTCCCCACTTATCTGAGGGGGATACATTCAAAGACCCCCAGCGGATGCCTGAAACGGTGGACAGTGCTGAACCTTATATATATTTTTTCCTACACATACATACCTATGATAAAGTTTAATTTATAAATTAGGCACAGTAAGAGATTAACAACACTAATAACAACATTAAGTAAAATGAGTTACTTGCACGCAAGCACTGCAATACCACAACAGTCAAACTAATTACAGAGAAGGCTACTAAGTGACTCATGGGCGAGGAGCATAGACAGTGTGGAGACATTGGGCAAGGGGAGAATTCACATCCTGGGTGGGACAGAGCAGGACAAAGCAAGATTTCCATCCCACTACTCAGAATGGCATGCTGCTTAAAACTTTTAGATTGTTTATTTCTGGAATTTTTCATTTAATGTTTTTGGACCATGGTTGACCATGGTTAACTGAGACTGCAGAAAGCAAAACCATGGATAAGGGAGGACTACTACAAAAGCATTATATTGATACATATTTTTTAAGATGTTTGTGCAATCTGGTATTTTAAGCTTGTTTCTAAGAACCTTAGTTATTTGGCTAAAGACTAGCTGGGTAGAATATCTTTTCTCTGTTGCTCACATATTTGGATTTTTAAAAAGTTATAGATGAGAACGCTATGTCAAGATGAAGCCTTTGGGAGGAAGACATGTACACATTCTCCTTGAGTCATGTGCTTCTCTCTCTTTCCTTCTCTCTGGTGCAAAATAAGTGTTTTATTTTAATCTATTATGGAGTTATTTCTTGCTGACTGACATCAGAAGAAAATAGCTCTAACCAGTCCTGATCACAGCATCTGCTTCCATGGTGCATCAAATCGCTTGGCAGAGGCACTGGCTGAACCACAGATCATCTAGTTCAATACCTTCATTTTACAAAGGAAGGAAAGAGGGACCCAGAAACAGGTCCACATTCTTACTTTCATGGGCCCTAGGCACGTTTAACCTCATAGACTCCTCCTTCCTTCATGAAGATATGGCTGCATTGGTAGAAAGATGAAAATATTCGTCTTTCAAAGTTGCATATCTAGCTTCAAAGTTATAAGTCTAGCATATGGCAATAAGCAAAACACCTTCATGGGCCCTTACAATACTGTCGGCCTTGGGCACTGTGTCTTCTGCATCTAGTGGATAAGTCATACCTTATATTCCCATACAGTGGGACAAAACACTTGTCCAAGGTCTTCCAGTGTGGCAGTGGCAGAGTCAGAGGCCTACCTTTCCTGACTCTAGTCCCCAAGCCCTTTTTACTCTTCCTTCCATATAAAATATCTGATGCAGACCAGGTAAACAGCATGCACTACAGCTACCCATGAGGGTTAAACAGAATATAAGCACGAACTTTGTCCCAGGGTGAAAAGGAAAATCGTAAATATCCCTGATGTTCCTTAGGCAGTCATTTTCTGTCACAGAAACAGAAAAGACTATATTCAGAGAATCCTGAATAAAGCTAATTTACAGTGTCAACTATGTGAACTAAATGCCTAATTGCATTTCTGTCTGTCTGCTATCTAATGTTTAAAAAAACCTAAAATTCATTTATTGATTAGTTGTTTAATATAATTCAGAGTAATGTGAATACGTAATAATATTAATATGCAGTCTAAATACTGACTTATGGAATGATGAAAAGTCAGTATTTAGACTGCATATTAATATAATAAAATTCATTCCTGTATTCATTCCAAGAGTAGTAATTGACACTTATGAAGTGACAGGCAATTCTAGGCCCTAGAGGGCCAAAGACAGAGGACTAACTCTAACTGACATTCTTAAGTCACCTTGTTTGTGTTCAATTAGTCAGATTTGTTTGTGGAAAAATAGTAGAAAGAGGAATAAAGTAGAATCCAGTCAAATTTCCCACTTTTAAGAGATGAAATCTGGAAAAATAAGTCTGTGAGAGCACAATACTCACTGAAATCAATATGGCCAAACCCAGTAATAAAAAGGTACCTTATTATCGAAGGATTCATATAGCATGCAGATAAAAAACTCCTGCCTTCTTCCCACCACATACACTGCAAAGCAACAACAGCATAATAATTGTACTTAATATACTACTCTTTAAGGTAGAAAATGGACCTATTCTATATTTTAAATATACTGTTTAATGTTCCCCCACATTTGCTTTAAGAAGTTCCTAAGACAGTTTCAGATTTCCCAAGTACACAGGCATGACAGAAAAACGCAGACCAATAAAAAATGTAACTTACCTTACACAAATACACACACACAAATTCAGGGTTTCCCACTGAGCGGGGGAAATCTTAACATTGTACAAGTCTTCATGATATATGTGTCGAGTTTTTGTTTTTGTTTTTGTTTTGAGACGGAGTCTTGCTCTGTCACCCAGGCTGGAGTGCAGTGGCGCGATCTCAGCTCACTGCAACCTCCACCTCCCGGGTTCATGCCATTCTCCTGCCTCAGCCTCCCGACTAGCTGGGACTACAGGTGCCCGCCACCACGCCCGGCTATTTTTTTGTATTTTAAGTAGAGATGGGGTTTCACTGTGTTAGTCAGGATGGTCTTGATTTCTTGACCTCGTGATCTGCCTGCCTCGGCCTCCCAAAGTGCTGGGATTACAGGCATGAGCCACCACGTCCGGCCAAGTGTCGAGTCTTAAAAATTGTTCCTACACAGACACACTCAACCACACATTCTCACATATACATGCTGTAACAACTGAGAACAGGTTACTGACTTAATCTAATTCATTTTATCCTCATTGTAAAACTTCTACTCCAGCTGAAGAGCCTGTTTCATTTCAATTCAAAGATTTCTCATATATCCACTAATTGTACGGCAAAACTGACTCATCTCCAGACTAAGATATTCAAGCTCAGGAAGTCAAATAATAGAAATGATTTTTTAAATGTGTATGAGGTTATAAAGAAAAATTTTATGTGCTCCTTATTTAACCTCTATTAAGTAAAATCCTTTATAGACCTATCTCCATTTCTGCAGTAAAAGTGAGCTCTACAGTTAGCTTGTAAGGCTAACTAGTGAAATTCTTGGACTTGTTCTTAAAAATGCAAGTTTTAGTAATTGACAAAATGATGATGAAGATGTCCCTTGTCACTACAGCTACAGATCGAGGGAGATTTTTCTTTGCCATACAACTAGCTTAAAGGATTAATTTGATAAGTTGTTAAACTGAGAACTTTCACAAAAGCATCCATCTTGTTTTTGATATAAATGGAGATACATGTAGTTATTCATAAATGTCACTAATTTGCTGTTTATCCTGTTTCTATATATCTGTCCTTGAGAGTATAATTTTAATAAATATTTCAAAGATTTTAGGAAATGTCATGTTCTGTTAAAAAACTTCCAAAAGGAATTTTGATGAACAGTTTTGATAACTTAGTACTAACTAGGACTAAGACTGCAATTGACTGCTCTACATTCCTGAACTTTATAAGCAGTAGCTGTTTCTCTCTGTCAAATCAGTTTCCCCTTTTCCCATTTGCATCATGGGAAAGTAAAAGCTTATAATTCTGCTAAGTTTATTATGACAAATTGAAATTCTCCATTTTATTAAATTAATAGAATGTTATGAATCAAAGCACCAAAAAAACTGATGCAATTTTGATGTCTCGTTCTGTACCACATTCTCCAGGTCTTA
Organism: Symphalangus syndactylus; assembly: GCF_028878055.3. Classification (NCBI taxonomy): domain Eukaryota; kingdom Metazoa; phylum Chordata; class Mammalia; order Primates; family Hylobatidae; genus Symphalangus; species Symphalangus syndactylus. Next base: position 22,737,486 of record NC_072430.2, read on the forward strand.
ATATATTCAGTTCCACATTATTGGTGCTAGTAGGAGACATAATGAAAACAGTTAAATGAAATCCACAGCGAGTATACTGATTAACCAGTGCTGTCAGATTTCTCATACCTATTGAATTTTAACTATTGACGAAATGAGCAGTTACAATTCCATTTACCTGGTTGTCCTTTGGCAAAGGATATTATTAAGAATCGCTAAAAATTGCCAAAAAGAAGCCGTATGGAAGGAAGAAGGAAAACAAATGGCATGAAAAGGTCTCTCACTGAGTAACTATGCTCTTAGAGTTGACGCTGGTATATTTCTTTTATTCACTACCTAAAAGTGAACTATCTTACTCTTTAATTATAGAATAAAAACTGCAGGAAAGTATTTAAAACTTTTTTTCACAAACACAGGTATCTCATTAACCTATGTTTTATTTTGAGTGAATTCATTATTCGTTATTTCACATTATAAAAAGTAACCACACACACATATGCATTCACAAATTAGATCATCTTTATCATACATCAATATATTTTAAAAAACAAATATCTTCTAATATCAATATAGTTATATGCTGATTGCATTTTGAAATAGAGAAGCTGACAATAGCTTCATACAGTATATCTCAAGAACTGACAGTTTAAAATTAAGAACTGTATATATTCCACAGGCAAATTTTGATGGAAATATTAGCATTAGTACAAATAAATGCTGTTGACATAGCTTAAGCATGATAGCTTGGAATAACAGCTGATTCAGACTAGATTCATCATTTTAAATTAAATAAGGACAAGTACAATCTAAAATGTAAACAAAGTATTTATAAAATAAATTCTCTAGGAAATAAAGAAAATCAGCAATCTATTATTTTTAAGGTATTTATAGCTCAAAGTTACCAGAAATCTTTGTGGAAGTTTCACTGCCAAATTTAAATTTGGGAATATCCGGGTACAACATATTGTCACCACAATCCGGAGGGCTGCCAAAATCACAGACGGCTATTTGCATCCTTTCAGTGTGACTTTTCAAGTGGGCTTGGAGAGTCATGAGAAAATGCAGTATCTTTCTTACCTTCCAATTCCCCCTCCAAGTGATTATCAAGGTAGGACAATTCAGCTGATGTAGACTTTCATACGATTTTTAAATGCTAAAACTCTAGAACAATTAAATAGCTGGTTTTCTGCACAAATAAATGCAGACTTGTCTCTTTTGCAGCAGTGGTTAAAGCACATTCCTAGAGATGTTTTTCATTACACTTCACTATAACATTGGAATTCTGTAACCACATTATTACTCAAGAAATATATATTATACCTCCTAGGGAATCTAATTTGAAATATGAAAAGTTTAACATCAGCTGTCATTATGTCTCTCTTTCAACAACATTATGTCTCTCTTTTAACAACAAAAAAAAAGAACCCAAAATTTAAAAACAAAGCCCCAGCCATTGCTTTAGCTTTTGTGTACCAATCACATTATCTCCTGCTGCCTTTGTTTTGCCTCCTTCATCAAGCAGTTGATTTAAGGATTGGATTTTCTGGATTTTCTTTGGGAAGAAAGAAATGAAGGAAGAGAGGGAGGGTGGGGAAGGAGAGAGTGAGAAAGGGAGAAAAGGAAAAAAATATGAAAAATGTTATTCATATAATGTGTACAAAGTAAATTAAAAATATAAAGATACTCTACTTTGAATAATTATAATACATGAGAAGTCTGATTAAGGGAAAAAATGAATTACACATTAAAGATTACTTGGAATGATCTTTAATTACCAAAAATTCTGTGTATATATAACATAGCATTCAATTTAATTCATATTTTTCCTACATTTTTAATTTTGTATAACCATAATGGAAGTTACACAGGCATAAATATATGAACTGCCTTAAAAGACAAGATATAATAACATACCTATGCTTTCTTTAAGACACTAATATTCCTAAATACCAAATGTGTCATCTCAATGACCCTGAAAAGCTGGGGAATGTATTGCATAGAATTTGAGAAGCAAAAATTAAGATAAATTATACTTTCCAAAATCACCTCGCAGGCTTATTTTAAATGAAAAGAACATATTTTCACTTGGATGTGGCCTGTTTTGAATTGTGGATACTATTTCACAGAAGAAAGACCAATGTGGATATCATCACCCATCCAGCCATATGGCAGTGTGCACTCAAGAGAGATCCATATAAGTGCCACATCAGATGGAAATATAGTTACAAACTTGTATACCCAGTCACAAGTTAAAAAAGCAACTGTGGATATCAACGTTCCTCCTTTAGAATCAGAAAAGACTAAATAAACCTGATGTGATTTGTTATCAAAATGTTTGTTTCTAGATTCACTTTTTAATCAATTATACATATATATAAATTATGTAAATAACTACATATTATGTATGTTGAACAAGAAAAAATTCAGTCTATGAAAAGGAAAAGCATGCTCAACAATGAAACAACAGATAAAGAGAGTAATCTGAAATAAAGGAGAACCAGCATAAACATACTGGGTTTCAATGGTCTTTACTGTAAAAAATGCCTATGGCATTTAGAAAAATATACTAAGTGGACAAGAGAATACATTACTGTTGATGTTACTAAATATGCTCTTCAACAGAAGAATTTCAGGGCAATCTTTACAGAGGAAGAGGGTTTAGGGTAATAAAGAGGATTTCAGGATGCTAGAGCTAGAAGGCACCTTAGAGGAGGAGGAACCATGAGGCAGCCCTGTCATGTGACAGACATGCACAGCAAGGGCCAGTGCGCTGAGTTGAACTTTGCACAGCCACTTAGCTGCTGCTGGGAACGAGGCACACAAAGCTCTCTGTACACTATTACCATGTTCTGCCTCTGTTTTCATGACTTTTTTTTTTAAGATGGAGTTTCACTCTTGTTGCCCAGGCTGGAGTGCAGTGGCGCAATCTCAGCTCACTGCAACCTCCGCCTCCCGGGTTGAAGCGATTCTCCTGCCTCAGCCTCTTGAGTAGCTGGGATTACAGGCACATGCCACCACAGCTAGCTAATTTTTGTAATTTTTTAGTAAAGACAGAGTTTCACCATGTTGGCCATGCTGGTCTCAAACTCCTGACCTCAGATGATCCACCTGCCTCCGCCTCCCAAATTGCTGGGATTACAGGCGTGAGCCACTGCACCTGGCACTTTCATGACTTTTAAGTGGAACTTCCATAGTATAATCATGGGAGCAATAATTGTATAGCTAAAGAGCATTCTCTGTAAATAAAAATACAGTCTGCATTGACACTAACCTGTAATATCAATGTTCTTTTTTTTCTATTACTATTGCATTTTTGTAATAGTACATTGGTCCTCTTTCCTTTAGCTCTAGTCAATAAAATTATTTCTAAACTTATTTCTAAATTTTGAATGAAGTTGGGCATATACCCAACGACCAATTACAATTTGGAATATGTATAGTTTGGATGTTTATCCCTGCCCAAATCTCATGTTGAATTGTAATCTGCAATGCTGGAGATGGGGCCTGGTGGGAAGTGTTTGGATCATGGGGGCTGATCCCTCACGGCTTGGTGTTTTCTTTGTGTTAGTGAGTTCTCACAAGATCTGATCATTTAAAAGTGTGTGGCACCTCCCCCAACCCCACTCTCTCTCTCCTGCTCCTGCTTTTACCATGTGATATGCCTGCTCCTGCTTCACCATCTACCAGGATAATAAGCCTCCTGAAGCTTCCCCAGAAGCAGATGCCACTATGCTTCCTGTAAAGTCTGCAGAACTATGAGCCAATTAAACCCCTTTGCTTCATAAATTACCCAGGCCCAGGTATTTCTTTATAGCAATGCAAAACAGCCTAAATCAGATCCTAAAAGGGACTCCAGCACAATTTTTACAAAAGAATGCATTTAAGAAACTTTATTCAGGCCGGGCGCGGTGGCTCACGCTTGTAATCCCAGCACTTTGGGAGGCCGAGGCGGGCGGATCACGAGGTCAGGAGATCGAGACCACAGTGAAACCCCGTCTCTACTAAAAATACAAAAAATTAGCCGGGCGTGGTGGCGGGCGCCTGTAGTCCCAGCTACTCGGAGAGGCTGAGGCAGGAGAATGGCGTGAACCCGGGAGGCGGAGCTTGCAGTGAGCTGAGATTGCGCCACTGCACTCCAGCCTGGGCGATACAGCGAGACTCCGTCTCAAGAAAAAAAAAAAAAAAAAGAAACTTTATTCAAAAATGCCCATGAATTCACTAAAGCACGTTTAAAAGAAAATCTAAATCTTGTTAAAAGTCTGTTCCAACCAGAAGGTTCAGGTGTCCTATATGAAACGGCTAACTTGTAACTATGGTTTGGGTATCCTGGCTGAATCATTTATACCTTGATATAGTCTCTTATCATGGTGATTTTTATGGTACCCTTCTCTTAAATATTTAAAGTAAAAGAAAGACTTCAACAAATCAAACAAGATACAAATAGGACATTAAAAGGAATCATGGGGGAAAAGGAGAATGGAGGCCCTTTATAACCTCAGCTTCAAGACATAAGTATAGTCTGTAAATCTCTCCAGTTTATTGCACTCACAATTCTGGGTTCCACGGTGCCACTTATTTCTTAAGTGACATCAGCTGTACCAATCTTTCTGCACACTGGGTGATAAAATACCATATCCTTAAGCTAGGTGTTTAAAGGGATGCCTTCTTAGAGATAAATTCCCTAAATGTAAACATTTCATAGAAAAAAAATAGATTTCAGACATTAGTGGGAGCCATTTAAATGTTTCCTGGTGATTCCCTAAGGTTATAATGCCTTTGCCATATATAAGTTATTCTATATAAACTAACATAACAGAGTCACATGTGACAATAATACCCTTTAATTTATAACATTTTCTCATTATAGACATTTTCTATTCTTTGGAAAGTACTTAAGTGGGAAGGAAAGTGTGTTGAGCAAAAGAGTAGGATAATACACTCAGACATCACTTGATTACTTACAAGGTAGCCTTCCGTGGTTGTGTATCTTTACTTCCACTGCTCTTGGGATCAACTGAGTTACCTGTCCCACGGGAAGTACTCGGTAAGGGAGTATTAGGAGAAAAGGAAGATGGAACGCTACTGGCATTACGAGTCCGGAATGAATCATCTGAAAGTAATACATATAAAGTCAGACATATCAAATATACTAAGAGGGTAACCAAAGAAAAGGTTAATGACAGCTAACTTTTTCACTTTTTAAATCAATTTTATGAGGGCACAATTTACATACAACAAACTGCAAAAAGTTAAGGTTTTGACATATGTACACCCCCATGAAGTCATCACCACAATCAAGACGTGAACATGTCTATCGCTATGAAACAGTCCCTCATACCCCATCACAATCCTCCTCCTCCCTCTCCAAACCACTCCTGTCAACTATAGTTTGTATTGTCCAGAATTTTATATAAATGAAAACATACAGTATATATTCTTTTTTGTCTGGCTTCTTTCATTCAGCATAATTTTGAAAATCATTCATGTTTTATGTATCAATACTTCCTTTCTATTTCTGACTGCTATTGTGTGAATATGTCAAAATTTGTTTACCCATAATATCTGTTGATAGACATTTCTATTTTTTTCCAGTTTTTATATATTACAAATAAAGCTGCTATGAACACTCATGTACAAGTCTGTGTGTGGACATATGTTTTAGTTTCTTCTCAGTAAATGCCAAGGAGTGGAACTGCTGGGTCATACACTAAATATATATTTAACTTCAAAAGAAACTGCCAAATTGATGTCCAGAGTTTCTTTTCTTTCCTGACATTTTTGCCAGGAACATGTGCGTATTCTGGAGAGTTACTCCACATCCTCACACACACTTGATATTGTGAGTCTTTCTAGTTTTAGACATTCTAGCAAGTGTGAAGTGGTATCTCCTTGGGTGCTTTTTTATTGCTTTTAAATTTCCATTTCCCTAATGATTAGGATGTTAAGCATCTTTTCATGCACTTACTTGTGTATCTTTTGTGAAGTTCATGTTCAAACCTTTTTCCCATTTTAAAATTGGTTGCCTAATTTTTTATAAAGACATCTTTGTATGTATTCTGGATACAAATTCTTTGTCTGGTATATATACTATGAATATTTCCTCCAAATCTATGCCCTGCCTTTTATTTTTTAATGCTCTATTTCAAAGCCCAGATGCTTTAATTTTGATTAAGTCCAGTGTGTTGATATTTTTGTTTTATGGTCAAGATAAACCTTTGTGTATTCCAAAATCACAAAGACTTTCTTCTATATTTTCTTTAGAAAATATAGACACTTTTATGCTTAGGTTTATAATACATTTTGAGCATAGCATAATTTTGTGTAAAGTGATAAGACTTGAGATTCACAGGAACGGAAAGTCAGATACTGCCTGTTTTCACTTATAAGTGGGAGCTAAATAACGTGTACATGTGGTCATAGAATGTAGAATACTCATCAGACTAGGAAGGGTGGGAGTGTCAGAGGGGGTGATGGATGAGAAATTACTTAATGGGTAAAATGTACACTATTAGGTTACACTAAATGCCCAGACTTAACCATTATGTAATATAGCCATGTAATAAAACTGCACTTGTATGCCTTAAATTTATACAAATTCAACAAATAATTAAGGTTCAGGGTTTTTGTTTTTGTTTCTTTAATATGGATATCCAATGGTTCCAGCACTACTTTTTAAGTAGACTTTATTTTTTAGAACAGTTTTAAGTTTATAGCACAATTGAGTGGAAGGTACAGAGATCTCCCACATCTTACCATTCATATATAGCCTCCCAACTTCAATGTCTCCCACAATGTCTCCCACAATGTGGTACATTTGTTGCATTGATGAACCCACATTGACATGTCATTATCACCCAAAGTCCACAGTTCACATTAGGGTTCACTCTTAATGGCGTACATGCTATGGATTTGGACAATATATACATGACATGTTTCCATCGTTTTGGTATCATCCAGAGTGTTTTCACTGCCCTAAAAACTACCTGTGCTCCATCTATTCATTTCTCCTTCCCCCGAACCCCTGACAACTACTTATCATTTTACTGTCTCCATAGTTTCATCTTTTCCAGAATGTCATATAGCTGGAATGTTACCTTTTCAATTTGCTTCTTTCACTTAGTAGTATGTATTTAAGGTTCCTTCATGTCTTTTCATGGCCTGATAGCTCATTTCATTTTAGCACTGCATAATATTCCACTGTCTGGATGTATCACAGTTTGCTTATTCATCTACCTACTGAAGAACAACTTGTTTCCAAATTATGGCAATTATGAGTAAAGCTGATATAAACATTCATGCTCAGATTTTCATGTGGATGTAAGTTTTCAACTCCTGTGGATAAATACCAAGGAGCACAACTGCTAGATCATATGGCAAGAGTATGTCTGGTTTTGTAAGAAACCAACAAACTGATGTTCCATAGTGGCTGTACCATTTTGTATTCCCACCAGAAATGAATGAGAGTTCCCGTTGCTTCACATCCTCACCAGCATTTGTTGTCAGCGTTTTGGATTTTGACCATTCTAATAGGTGTGTCATGGGGCTTCATTGTTTTAATTTGCATAAACCTGATGACATATGATGAACATCTTTGCATATACTTATTTTCCATCTATATATCTTCTTCAGTGAGGTATCTGTTCAAGTCTTTGCCCATTTTTTAATCAGGTTGTTAGTTTTCCTACTGTTAAGTTTTACAAGTTTTTTGTATATTTTGGATAAAAGTCCTTTATCAGATTATGTGTTTTGCAAACATTTTCTCTCAGTCAGTGGCTTGCCTTCTCATTCTCTTGACAGTATTTTTCAAATAGTAGTCTTAATTTTAATGAATTTCAGCTTATTCTTTATTTCATAGATTGCGCCTTTGACATGGTATCTAAAATGTCATTACCGTAAGCAGGGTCATCTAGATTTTCTCCTATGTTAACTTCTAGGAATTTTATAGTTTTGCATTTTACATTTAGAACAGTGACTCATTTTTGAATACACTTTTTGGGAAGGGTGTAAAAGATCTATTTTTTTTTTTTTTTTTTGCATGTGGGTGTCCTATTGTTCCAGCTGCACTTGTTTGAAAAGACTATCTTTTCTCCATTGTATTGGCTTTGCTCCTTTGTTAATGATCATGTGACTACATTTACGTGGGTCTATTTCTGGGCCTCCTATTCTGTTCCTTCAATCTGTTTGACTATTCTTTTGCCAATACCACATTGTCTTGATTGCTGTAGCTTTAGAGTAAGTCCTGAAGTCAGGTGGTGTCAATCTTCTAGCTTTGTTCTTCATTATTATGTTGGCTATTCTGGGACTTTCTTCTCTAGGTAAACTTTGGAAGTTTGTTGATATCCACCAAATAACTTGTTGGGATTTTGACTGAGACTGCATTTAGTTTATAGATCAATTTGGGAAGAACTGACATCTTGACAATATTGAGTACTTCTAACAATGAACACGACACATCTCCTTCTTTATTAGTTCTTTGATTTCTCCTATCAGAATTTTGTAGTTTTCCTTATATAGATCTTGTACATATTTTGTTAGAATTATGCCTGAGTATTTCATTTTTCTCAGTGCTAATAGTAAATGGTATTTTGCTTTTAATTTTAAATTCCTACTTGTTCACTGCTGGAATATAGGACATACTGAACTTTGCACATTAACCTTACATTGACCTTCATATATTAACCTTATATTCTGCAACCTTGCCATAATCACTTCTTAGTTCCAGAAGTGTTTTTGCCAATTCTTATGGATTTTCTACATAGATGATCATGTTATCTGTGACCAAAGACAATTTGAGTTCTTCCTTCCAAAATCAGTGTATCTTTCCTTTTCTAGAACTTCCAGTATGATGGTAAAAAGGAATGGTGAGAGGAGTACATCACTGTCTTGTTCCTGATCTTAGGGGGAATGCTTCTAGTTCCTCACTACTGTGATGTTATCTGTAGGTTTTTTGTAGATGTTCCCTATCAAGTTGAGGAAGTTCTCTATTCCTAGCTTACTGATGCTTTTTATCATTAATAGGTGTTGGGTTTTGTCAAATGTCCTTTCTTCATGTATTACTATGATCACGTGATTTTTCTCCCTTGGCCTGTTAGTGTGATGTATTACATTAAGCATTCTTCAAATGGTGAATTAGTCTTCCATAACTGGTATAAATCCTACTCAGTTTTGGTGTATAATTCTTTTTATATATTGTTGGATTTGATTTGCTAATATTTTTTTGACAATTTTCACATTTGTGGTCTTGAGAGATGTTGGTATGTATTATTCTTTTCTTGGAATGACTTTGGTAGTTGGGTAATGCTGACCTCACAGAACGAGTTAGGGTGTATTCCCGTTGCTTCTATCTTGTGAAAGAGATTGTACATAATTGGTACAATTTATTCCTCAAATATTTGGTATCAGTGAACCCATCTGGGCTAGATGCTTTCTGTTTTGGAAGATTATTAATTACTGATTCAATTTCTTTAATAGATATGAGCCTATTCAGATTGTCTATTTCTTCTGTGAGTTTTGAATTGTGTCTTTTTTTTTTTTGAGATGGAGTCTCACTCTGTCTCCCCGGCTGGAGTGCACTGGCACGATCTCGGCTCACTGCAACCTCTGCCTCCCAGGTTCAAGCGATTCTTCTGTCTCAGCCTCCCGAGTAGCTGGGACTATAGGTGCATGCCACCACAACCAGCTGATTTTTGTATTTTTAGTTGACAGGGTTTTGCCATGTTGGTCAGGCAGGTCTTGAACTCCTGACCTCAGCTGATCCACCCGTCTCTGCCTCCCAAATTGCTGGGATTACAGGTGTGTGCCTGGATGAATTGTGTCTTTCAAGGAATGGGTCCAACCAGCACCATTTTAAAAAATATTATTCTATCACCACTGATTTATCTTTGAAGCCTTTGTTAAAGTCAACTGACTGTATATGACAACATAGAACACAATATCTTGATTACCAGAATTTTATAGTAATTGTTGAAATCAAACTTATATTTAAGTTCTCCAGCTTTTTCTTTTTCAAAACTATTTTGGCTACACTGGGGTCCTTTTGCATTTCAATACAGATTTTTAGAATCAGCTTATAAATTTCTGCAAAAAGACTACTAGAATTTTAATTAGGATTTCACTGAATCTCTGGGTCAATTTATAAAAAAAACTGACATTGGAACAATATTAAGTTTTTCAATCCATAAACATGTTATATCTCTCCATTTATTTAGATCTTTAGCTTCTTTCAGCAATATTTTAAAGTTTTTTATGTATCTCTAGCACATTTTGTTAAATTTGTCCCTGAGCACTTAGTGTTTTTGAAGATACTATAAATGTTATTTGTTTAAATAAACTGTCTTTTTCAGAACAGTTTTGATTTACAGAAAAATTGAGATGACAGAAAAAATAATTCTCACATATCCCCCTCAACCAATTTCCTCTATTAACAGCTTACGTAAGTATGCTATATTTATTTTATTTAATGAACCAATACTGATACATTATTAACTAAAATCCATAGTAGTTGTTATTTTATCTAATAACAACTTTTTCTGTCTCAGGATTCCATCCAGGATACTATATCACATTTACTTGTTAGTTCTCCTTAGGCTCTCCTTGGCTGTGACAGTTTCTCAGACTTTCCTCAACAGCTTTAAGAAGTATAACTGAAGACAGGCATAAGTCCCCACACAATGCACAGTGGATTCGTGTTAAGTAAAAGGTATCCAATCTAGCATTCCAAGCTCTGACTCTGACCTTTCCTTACAGTTTTTTTTGTTTGTTTGTTTGGTTTTGGTTTTTTTTTTTTTTTTTTTTTTTTTTGGAGATGGAGTCTTGCTCTGTCACCCAGGCTGGAGTGCAGTGGCGCGATCTCAGCTCACTGCAAGCTCTGCCTCCCGGGTTCACACCATTCTCCTGCCTCAGCCTCCTGAGTAGCTGGGACTACAGGCACCTGACACCACGCCCGACTAAATTTTTTTTTTGTATTTTAGTAGAGACAGGGTTTCACCATGTTAGCCAGGATTATCCCGATCTCCTGACCTCATGATTCGCCCACCTCGGCCTCCCAAAGTGCTGGGATTACAGGCATGAGCCACAGCGCCCGGCCTCCTTACAGTTTTATCTAACACTACTACTCCATTATACTCACTCCACACTCCAGCCAAACTAGTCAGCCGTTGCTCCCTGAAAACACCAACAATCATCTTTTGTTTATGACTGGTACTGTGAATGGAATGTTATTCTATACACATCTCTGCCTGTCAAAATCCTCGCATACCTTAAGGTTCATCTCAAATGACATAATCATCTTGAAGCCTGTTTTGAGTCTGACAAATAAGATCTCTTCTCTATGCAAACATCTGACACATTTGTTAAAAGACGTTCTGCTTCCATTTTCTCTTTATAGATGTATTATATAGCAAATATTTTCAGTTTCTAAGTAATGAATAACAATAATAAGCACCTTTTTCTAACCAAGAACTCTAGGAGATATTTCATTCAACCTACAGTTCTCCCTCAACTAAAAATAATATTGAGATATTCTCAATAGATGCAGAAAAGGCCTTTGACAAAATTCAACAACGCTTCATGCTAAAAACTCTCAATAAATTAGGTATTGATGGGACATATCTCAAAATAATAAGAGCTATCTATGACAAACCCACAGCCAATATCATAATGAATGGGCAAAAACTGGAAGCATTCCCTTCGAAAACTGGCACAAGACAGGGATGCCCTCTCTCACCACTCCTATTCAACATAGTGCTGGAAGTTCTGGCCAGGGCAATCAGGCAGGAGAAGGAAATAAAGGGTATTCAGTTAGGAAAAGAGGAAGTCAAATTGTCCCTGTCTGCAGATGACATGATTGTATATCTAGAAAACCCCATCGTCTCAGCCCAAAATCTCCTTAAGCTGATTAGCAACTTCAGCAAAGTCTCAGGATACAAAATCAATGTACAAAAATCACAGGCATTCTTGTACACCAATCACAGACAAACAGAGAGCCAAATCATGAGTGAACTCTCATTCACAATTGCTTCAAAGAGAATAAAATACCTAGGAATCCAACTTACAAGGGATGTGATGGACCTCTTCAAGGAGAACTACAAACCACTGCTCAATGAAATAAAAGAGGATACAAACAAATGGAAGAACATTCCATGCTCATGGGTTGGAAGAATCAATATCGTGAAAATGTCCATACTGCCCAAGGTAATTTATAGATTCAATGCCATCCCCATCAAGCTACCAATGACTTTCTTCACAGGATTGGAAAAAACTACTTTAAAGTTCATATGGAACCAAAAAAGAGGCCGCATCACCAAGTCAATCCTAAGCCAAAAGAACAAAGCTGGAGGCATTATGCGACCTGACTTCAAACTATACTACAAGGCTACAGTAACCAAAACAGCATGGTACTGGTACCAAAACAGAGACATAGATCAATGGAACAGAACAGAGTTCTCAGAAATGATGCCACATATCTACAACTATCTGATCTTTGACAAACCTGACAAAAACAAGCAATGGGGAAAGGATTCCCTATTTAATAAATGGTGCTGGGAAAACTGGCTAGCCATATGTAGAAAGCTGAAACTGGATCCCTTCCTTACACCTTATACAAAAATTAATTCAAGATGGATTAAAGACTTACATGTTAGACCTAAAACCATTAAAATCCTACAAGAAAACCTAGGCATTACCATTCAGGACATAGGCATGGGCAAGGACTTCATGTCTAAAACACCAAAAGTAATGGCAACAAAAGCCAAAATTGACAAATGGGATCTAATTAAACTAAAGAGCTTCTGCACAGCAAAAGAAACTACCATCAGAGTGAACAGGCAACCTACAGAATGGGAGAAAATTTTTGCAACCTACTCATCTGACAAAGGGCTAATATCCAGAATCTACAATGAACTCAAACAAATTTACAAGAAAAAAACAAACAACCCCATCAAAAAGTGGGTGAAGGACATGAACAGACACTTCTCAAAAGAAGACATTTATGCAGCCAAAAAACACAGGAAAAAATGCTCATCATCACTGGCCATCAGAGAAATGCAAATCAAAACCACAGTGAGATACCATCTCACACTAGTTAGAATGGTCATCATTAAAAAGTCAGGAAACAACAGGTGCTGGAGAGGATGTGGAGAAATAGGAACACTTTTACACTGTTGGTGGGACTGTAAACTAGTTCAACCATTTTGGAAGTCAGTGTGGTGATTCCTCAGGGATCTAGAACTAGAAATACCATTTGACCCAGCCATCCCATTACTAGGTATATACCCAAAGGAGTATAAATCATGCTGCTATAAAGACACATGCACACATATGTTTATTGCGGCACTATTCACAATAGCAAAGAGTTGGAACCAACCGAAATGTCCAACAATGATAGACTGGATTAAGAAAATGTGGCACATATACACCATGGAATACTATGCAGCCATAAAAAATGACGAGTTCATGTCCTTTGTAGGGATGTGGATGAAACTGGAAACCATCATTCTCAGTAAACTATCGCAAGGACAAAAAACCAAACACCGCATGTTCTCACTCATAGGTGGGAATTGAACAATGAGAACTCATGGACACAGGAAGGGGAACATCACACTCCGGGGACTGTTGTGGGGTGGGGGTAGGGGGGAGGGACAGCATTAGGAGATACACCTAATGCTAAATAACAAGTTAATGGGTGCAGCAAAACAACATGGCACATGGATACATATGTAACAAACCTGCACATTGTGCACATGTACCCTAAAACCTAAAGTATAATAAAAATAAATAAATAAATAATAATATTGAGATATTAAGACAGAATATTTTTCAAATATTTTAATAAAATACTTACTCTCATGATACAGTTTGGCCCTGTGTCACTACCCAAATCTCACCTTGAACTGTAATAATCCCCATGTGTTGTGGGAGGGACCTGGTGGGAGGTAACTGAATCATGGGGGCAAATTTTTCCCATGCTGTTCTCGTGATAGTGAATAAGTGTCACGAGATCTGGTGGTTTTATAAAACGGCAGTTCCCCTACATACACCCTCTTGCTTGCTGCCATGTAAGACACGTCTTGCTTTCCCTTTGCCTTCTGCCATGATTGTGAGGCCTCCCCAGCCATGTGGAACTGTGAGTCAATTAAACCTCTTTCCTATAAATTACCCAGTCTTGGGTATGTCTTTATTAACAGCATGAAAACAGACAAATACACCTCATAAAATACATAACTTAAGACTTTGGATGTAAGTTTTACAATCTGTGGACCATATCTACTCTCTTGGTTCTTAAGGTCACTTAAAAACTAGCAAAGTTAAAACTAAATAAATTAATGCACTTAATTAAAACTTTTAAAAACCACTTCTGAATCAATATTCTTAATGATTTAGACAAAGAAATTTCTTGACAAAAAATGTTACAAGATCATGAATAAATATGCTCATTACAGCTAAGTGAAGAAGTACCAAGAGGACAGGTGAGATCCATCCAAATCTGAAGAACCCCTTATGAACATCTATAATCATCTATTAGCTCGAAGCTAATTCAAACCGGTTTTGTACACTTAAATTTTTAAAGGCACTCTATATTTTAAACAAAGTTCTTAAACTCTGAATGTTCCTTAGTACCTCCTAAAGAATTCACAGCTTTACTGAGCTGAAAGTAATCAATAGTTTTATTATTTACAGTCCAAGATATGGGGAAAATTTTAGTTAATCAACTTTCTGTTATCAAATTATTTCTTGTGATAATCAGTCTACCTTGCAGAACCACTCTATATACTGTATGTGAATGTCAATGCTTTAATGCTAGAAAGATTTTCTCTTCCAGCAAATGAAACAGTTTACAGAACAGCCAGAGTATATACATTCCTCATAAGAATTAAAAAGAAAAAGAAAAAGAAGACAGAATACTCAAAATGTAACCTAAAAAGAAAATGTAACTAAGCTCTAAAAATTACAGATCTTTGAGCAGATTCACTACTACTTCACCTAAAACAATTACCATAGATCAATAGTAAAATTTTCAACCAGTATTTCCAAAGCATAAAGTTAAAAACACACATTTAGCCACTAATAATTTTAACAATATAGTCTACATTATTTACAGTATAATTCTATGCTCTATTATATAAACCAGAGGCCAGCAAATTAGTCTGTGGGTCAAATCTTGCCCACTGCCTGTTTTTGTAGATAAAGTTTTATTGCAACACCGCCATATCTATTCATTATGTACTGTCTATGGCTGCTTTTACTCAGTAACAGCAGAGTTCAAAAACTGTGACAGACCAATTTGGCCAACAAAGCCTGTATGTTTACCTTCTGGCCCTTCAGGGAAATATGCTGACCCCTGCCACAGACTTCCAAATACATAATATTGTAAATGTTTAGCTGTTCGTCTAGATTTACAGTGAAGTCTTGTTGTTTTTAACTTCCTTAAAAATCATTGCAAAACCTTTTTGTCTGTGCCTCAGTAAGCCTTCCCAGTATGGTAAAACATATCCTATCACTTTTGTTCTTTTTCTATTTTAAAAGTACTAAACTCTGAGTCTTGACATAGTGAAGACAAAATAGTTTAGTCAAATATTTTCTCAATTGCTAGACAAAAGTTTAATTTCTTAGGGATCTGATAAAAGATATAGATTTAAGAAAACACTATATCTAGTACTAAAGAAATAGGTCATTTAAGGAAAATAATATTTTGTTAAATTTAGCAACTTTTTGAAGAACTTAGATTGCTACTTACCAGTTAGTGAAAGCACAGAAGTCTTTCCTAACCCTGAGACAGAAGTTGTATATCCTGTTGTAGAACTTTTACTAGAAAACAACATGATTTAGTTTAAAATACAAAAACACACTTCTTACAATCTCAGTCATCTAACACTTGTGCTGTTTTAATCTTCTTTTTAATGCTTTCTTCTACTTATGAAACGTTTGTTGCTTTTATTTCTCATTTTTTTTTTATATTCATGCCTCACAACACTTACTTCGTCTATAACTTGAAACCATTTTCTTAAACTTTTGCTTCATCAGAATTACAGTTTTTCTTTTGAGGTTCAAGCAAGGCAGCTAAGATGGGTAAAATTTTCTTGGAAGTAAAACTTATCTTTAGTTATAATCTCTTTTTTCCACCTTGAGATCACTCTATTGGCCAGGTACTCTTGATGGATCTACTGATAATGCCTAAAAACACAGCTGAAATTCTGTAAGAAGCTATCTTTAATAAAAGAAAAATACTTTTTCCTGAAACATGTAACTTATCTTGATAGACAAAGGAATAGTTTTAAAGATATTTGTTTTCTTAAAATTATTTTGCTTGTCAATTGACATACAGCAGTTTGTACAGCACATATAAAAAATCATGGTAATTTAATTTATATTGATTCTCTCCTAATCTTAACTGCTTGTAATTTTGTCTCCTGGGCTAAAGGGGAAAACAGACATTCATCTATTGTCAGGCTAACTCTGTTGTGATCACTTTATCATATGAACATGCCAATGGCTTCTTTATAGACAGAAACAATATTAGTAGCAAAGGGATGTCTATATACATTTAGCAAACGGAGCATACTCATAGGTATTAAAAGTTAAGTGGCATATGTGATATACTACTATCTCCCTCATGAAATAATATATGGATTCTATGATATTATTAAATAGTATCATGTCAGTATTCTTCCTAGAATGCCAGAATACCTATTTTTGTGAAAATTGTTTGAGGTCTCTTATTTTTAAATATAACAATCCCTACAGAAGAAAACTCACAAACTATTGGCCTATAAAAAAAACTCAAAATTAATTCTGATTTTTATAAAATGTAAACTCATATATATGAAGATGTGAATAAAGATAAAAATTATGTTAAAAATTGAAGAGCTGACAGATCATACCTAGCACATTTTTCTAAGTTGCCATATTTTGCATGAAAAGCTTGATTATTAAAAGACTGGCTTCGAATCAATTTGGATTTCTTGATTTCTTTACCTAGAGTAACAAGCAGAAAAAAGAAAACGTATTCAGTTCATCCTCAGCTGCTCCAACCCCCATTCCCTCCCCAACTACCATCATTTTCAGTAAAACACAGATGGCTTTAGCCTTTTTTCCTTAATTTGAGCTCACTGAAGTATCTTACCCTTACTACCAATTAAAAACTACCAAAACAACTAATGATAGAAGGTGAAAAGTGCTTTAGAATGAGATCTATTATCCTACTGTATCTCATCTAATAGAGTGACTTTGCCAGCAATTTTTATACAAGGAAGAAAAATTACAAAAAGATATAAAAAGAAGTTGTTTCTTACTTGTCGATGGGGTGACAGAAGAGGGTCCAGGAACAGAAATGGGGATGTTCTTGGGCAGACTTTGCGTTGGTGTCTTAGTGTCTCTACCTAAAATAAATTCTGCTTTAAGTTCTATAATTTCCTCTAAGTCCTTATTAATCTCCATAAATACACAAGACAACTCAGACAATATGAATCACTATCCCTAGCTAAGCAGCTTTCTTTTCCAAATATTCTTACTTGGTAATATTTACATATTTCAATCTTTGTTATTCAGTGATCAATTTCACAATCTTACAGCTGTTATCAGACTCGAAGCTTTTCTTTTGAAGGATCTGAACGTCCACTCTGGTTCCTGCCTTTCCTTCATGTATTCTTAACATCTGTACCACATTAAGTGGCCAATTTTCAAAAACAACTTTTTAAAAATGAAAGAAAGTAAAGCAATTTTCCATATCAAATAAAAAATTCAGCATGGTCTTTCAGAATACCAGGATGCAACATTAATTATGTAATTAAGTGGTGAAGACATAGAAAAACTACTTACGTTTCTTTTCAAACATTTTATCACTCATGGGCCTTCCATCATTCTGTTGCTTTTCTTTCTCTAATTGTTCCTGTTATTAAGACAGTATCTTGCATTAAAGGTACAACTGAAGTAGGTTTAGAAAATTGTTCTGAGAAATTAAGCATTAGAGATTCAAGTAAAGTTCATAAAAATGCCTAAAAGAAGTATTTTTTTCCAATGTTACTGTCTAAAGAATTCAGGGTTCTTTCAGATTTGTGCTCTTTTCATATCTACAGAATTATGCCCTTGGGGGTTTGTCAAGCTAAAACAATGAGTTTGGTATCATTGTAATAATGACCCTTCATTTTCTAGACAGTATTTCCTAAATCGCATTAGCAAAATATCCATTACTTTGGTCATTTCAATTTCAGATTGGTAAATGGCTAAATAATATCTTTCTTTAAAAAGATTGAGAGAAAAGAAAATGGTCTTGGATATTTTTAAATGCTTTATTTAAGTATAATATACATAGAGAGGCTGGGCACAGTGGCTCATGCCAGTAATCCCAGCACTTTGAGAG
This sequence comes from Symphalangus syndactylus, assembly GCF_028878055.3. NCBI lineage: Eukaryota > Metazoa > Chordata > Mammalia > Primates > Hylobatidae > Symphalangus > Symphalangus syndactylus. The sequence goes on from NC_072430.2 coordinate 22,755,820, forward strand.
GCCGAGATGGGTGAGTCATCTGAGATCAGGAGTTTGAGACCAGCCCAGCCAACATGATGAAACCCCATCTCTACTAAAAACATAAAAAAATTAGCCAGGCATGGTGATGCACACCTGTAATCCCAGCTACTCAGGAGGCTGAGGCAGGAGAATCACTTCAACCCGGGAGGTGGAGGTTGCAGTGAGCCGGGACCATGCCACTGCACTCCAGCCTGGGTGACAGTGAGACTCCATCTCAAATATATATATATTTATGTATAAAGAAAGTACACAAATTATAGGTATACAAATTCAGAACTCAATGAATTTTCCCAAAATAGACGCACTTGTATAACTAGCCCCAATATCATGAAACAAAACGTTACCAAAACACAGGAGGCCCTTATGCCAACAGAACAAATAGGCAAGAAAATCAATAAACACAGCAAGTTCTGAACAAACTTGGTATAACTGACATGCTAGAATACTACAGTCAACAAGTGGAGAATAAACATTCTTTTCAAATGCACATGTAAATTAAGGAAAAATATGGAGAAAATAAGAAAAAGAATTTCCACATAGAAGTGGACTATATAAAAAAATCAAATGGAAATTCTAAAACAGAAATAAAGCATAAAACTGAAAATTTTCATTGGGTGGGATTAACAGAGTTATCAATTTTCTACATGTTTGCCTCTATTATCTTGATCATACTAATCACAGTTATCTTGAAGTCTTTGTCTACTAATTCCAGTATCAGGATTATCTGTGGTTCTCTTTCTATTGTCTGTTTTTGTCTTGGGCTAGGTCATTTGGTCCTAAAATTTTTTAGAGTCTTCCCTACAGCTTCTCCCACTGGCAATCCCGAATTCTAATCTTGCTTTGAAAGGCTGCTGAAATAATAAAATTTCCACTTTAGTCACACAAATTCTTGGCACAGAAATAGAAAATACTAAAAGAACCAAATGGAAATTTTAGAACTGAAAAATATAATATTGGAAATAAAAAATTCACTGGATAGGCTCAGCGGCTCAATGGAGATGACAGGGAAAGGGTTGGTAACACTGAAGATACATCAAGAGAAATTATTTACACTGAGTAGCACAGAGTTTTTTTAAAAATTGAGAAAAAACAAAGCCTTATAGGCCTATGGACAATAATAAAAGATCTAATATATGTGCAACTGATGACCCAGAAATAAGAGAGAGAAAAATTGGAAGAGAATATGTATTTAAATAAACAATGACCAAATCTTTCCAAATTTGGGGAATGATATACATTTACAGATTCAGTAAGATGACTAAATCCAAACTGGATACATTTCAAGTAAATATTGCCTAGACGCACCAAAAGCAAGCTGCTAAAAACAAAAGCTAAAGGAAAAAAATATTTAAAGTGTCCAGAGAAAAACAATGCTTCGTACAGAAGCACCAACAATTCAAATGAGAGTAGCTATTTTATCAGATGCTATGGTGGCCAGAAGACAGACAGAAACACATTATTAGAATGCAGTAAGGAAAAGGTTATCAACCCAGACTTCTATACCGATTGAAAATATCCTTCAGGAATGAAGGTAAACATAAGACATTTTAGATAAAGAAAAAATAAGAGAAGTTGTCACCAGAAGACTTGCACTTCAAGATTTGCTAAAGAAAATTCTTTTATCTTAAGGAAAAAAATACCAGAGGGAAATTTAGATCTTAAGCAATGAATGAAGAACACTGGAAATGGTAAAGATCTGAGTAAATGTAAAAGTTTACACTAAGAGTGTATTCTTCAAGATACATATGACAACTTAAAGCAAAATTACAACACTGTCTGGTGGGGTCTTCAATGCAGATATAATTCATATGACAACTGTAACATGAAGAATGGGTGTGGAGGGAGTAAAGAGAGTTGTATTATTGTTAAGTGACATGATACAATAATAACAATATGTAGACTGTAAAAGGTTAGGTATGGATATTAAAATCTCTAGAGAAACAAGCAAAAAAATTTCCAAAGACAGGACAGAGGAAATCACTAACACAAGAATAAAATGGTTATCACCATAGATTAACACCATAATTAAAAGGATAATAGAATATTATAAATAACTTCATGCCAACAGATTTGTCAGTTTAAATAACATGTAAACTGGGGTGGAAGGGAAGCAACTTACCAAAACTGGCAACAGAAGAAATAAAAGATCTACATTATCTAATGTCTACTAAGGAAATAGAATCAATTATCAAAATATTTTCCAAAATGAAAACTCTAGGCTTAGATAACTTCAGTAGTGAATTCTATAAAACACTCAGGGCAAAAATAAAACCAATTTATACAAACTTGGTCAGAAAATAGAGAAGGTGGGAATACCATCCATCTTGTTTTATGAGGCCAGAATAACATTAATACCAAATCTGATCCCAAAAATGACAAAAAGGGGAATTATAGGCCAATTTCACTATGAATCTATGAACACAGATGCAAAATCCCTCAACAAAAACATTAGCCAAGAATCCAATGGAGAAAAATGATAATAAACCATTGCCAAATAGGGTTTATCTCCAAAAGACAACATTGGTTTACCATTTGAAAAATCAGTGTAATTCAGTGTATTAGCAGAATGAAGGAGAAAAATCAAATATCATTTCTAGATATAACAAAATGCTAAAATCAGTGTAATTCAGTGTATTAGCAGAATGAAGGAGAAAAATCAAATATCATTTCTAGATATAACAAAATACAACAACCATTCACAAAAACTCTCAGCAAACCAGGAGTAAGAGGTAACTTCCTCAATCTGATAAAGGGAATAAACATAAAACCTATATCTACCATCATACCTGATAATGAGAGACTGAACTGTTTCCCCCTAAGATCAGTAAAAAGACAAGGATGCCTATTTGTACCACTTTAATCTTACGGGAGGTCCTGCACCTTGCAATAAGTCAAGAGAAAGAAACAAAAGGCATAAATATTGAATAGAAAGAAGTAATATTGCTGTATTTAAAGAAGATATGATCGCTTACATATAAAATTTTAGTTTTAGAAAATCTAAAAAACAATTTCTAGAACAAATAAACAAATTTAGAAAGTTTATAAGATACAAGGTTAATATATAAAAATCAACAGTATTCTTATACTCCAGCAACAAAAAACTGGAAAGTGAAATAAAAAAATGTATACTTCCATTTATAATAATGCCAAAAACATAAAATAGCTAGAAATAAATTCTAGACTTCATATCAAAATGCAAAGGCCCTAGACTGGCCAAAGCAATCTTAAGAAGGAACAAAGATGGAAAACTCACCTAACCAAATTTCAAAAACACTATAAAGTTACAGTGATCAAGACAGTTTGGTATTGCTTAAAAGATAAACTTATAAATAAGTGGAACAGAATAATAGGAAGTCAAGTAATAAGACACATATGGGTTGGAGCCAAGATGGCCGAATAGGAACAGCTCCGGTCTACAGCTCCCAGCGTGAGCAACACAGAAGACGGGTGATTTCTGTATTTCCATTTGACGTACCGGGTTCATCTCACTAGGAAGCGCCAAACAGTGGGTGCAGGACAGTCAGTGCAGCGCACTGTGCACGAGCCAAAGCAGGGCGAGGCATTGCCTCACTCAGGAAGCACAAGGGATCAGGGAGTTCCCTTTCCTAGTCAAAGAAAGGGGTAACAGATGGCACCTGGAAAATTGGGTCAGTCCCACCCTAATACTGCGCTTTTCCAACGGGCCTGGAAAATGGCACACCAGGAGATTGTGTCCCGAACCTGGCTCGGAGAGTCCTATGCCCATGGAGTCTCACTGATTGCTAGCACAGCAGTCTGAGATCAAACTGCAAGGCAGCAGCCAGTCTGGGGGAGGGGCGCCCGCCATTGCCCAGGCTTGCTTAGGTAAACAAGGCAGCCAGGAAGCTCGAACTGGGTGGAGCCCACCACAGCTCAAGGAGGCCTGCCTGCCTCTGTAGGCTCCACCTCTGGGGGCAGGGCACAGACAAACAAAAAGTCAGCAGGAACCTCTGCAGACTTAAATGTCCCTGTCTGACTGACAGCTTTGAAGAGAGTAGTGGTTCTCCCAGCATGCAGCTGGAGATCTGAAAACGGGCAAACCGCCTCCTAAAGTGGGTCCCTGACCCCTGAGCAGCCTAACCGGGAGGCACCCCCCAGTAGGGACAGACTGACACCTCACTCGGCCAGGTACTCCTCTGAGACAAAACTTTCAGAGGAACTATCAGACAGCTGAATTTGCGGTCTCACGAAAATTCCGCTGTTTGGCAGCCACCGCTGCTGACACCCAGCCAAACAGGGTCTGGAGTGGACCTCTAGCAAACTCCAACAGACCTGCAGCTGAGGGTCCTGTCTGGTAGAAGGAAAACTAACAAACAGAAAGGGCATCCACACCAAAAACCCATCTGTACATCACCATCATCAAAGACAAAAAGTAGATAAAACCACAAAGATGGGGAAAAAACAGAGCAGAAAAACTGGAAACTCTAAAAAGCAGAGCACCTCTCCTCCTCCAAAGGAACACAGTTCCTCACCAGCAATAGAACAAAGCTGAATGGAGAATGACTTTGACGAGTTGAGAGAAGAAGGTTTCAGACAATCAAACTATTCTGAGCTACGGGAAGAAATTCAAAACAATAGCAAAGAAGTTAAAAACTTTGAAAAAAACTAGACGAATGGATAACTAGAATAACCAATGAAGAGAAGGGCTTAAAGGAGCTGATGGAGCTGAAAGCCAAGTTTTGAGAACTACGCGAAGATTGCAGAAGCCTCGGTAGCCGATGCGATCAACTGGCAGAAAGCGTATAAGTGATGGAAGATGAAATGAATGAAATGAAGCGAGAAGGGAAGTTTAGGGAAAAAAGAATAAAAAGAAATGAACAAAGCCTCCAAGAAATATGGGACTATGTGAAAAGACCAAACACTTTTGGTGTACCTGAAAGTGACGAGGAGAATGGAACCAAGTTGGAAAACACTCTGCAAGATATTATCCAGGAGAACTTCCCCAATCTAGCAAGGCAGGCCAACATTCAGATTCAGGAAATACAGAGAACACCACAAAGATACTCCTCGAGAAGAGCAACTCCAAGACACATACTGGTCAGATTCACCAAAGTTGAAATGAAGGAAAAAATGTTAAGGGCGGCCAGAGAGAAAGGTTGGGTTACCCACAAAGGGAAGCCCATCAGACTAACAGCTGATCTCTCAGCAGAAACTCTACAAGCCAGAAGAGAGTGGGGGCCGATATTCAACATTCTTAAAGAAAAGAATTTTCAACCCAGAATTTCATATCCAGCCAAACTAAGCTTCATAGGTGAAGGAGAAATAAAATACTTTACAGACAAGCAAATGCTGAGTGATTTTGTCACCACCAGGCGTGCCTTAAAAGAGCTCCTGAAGGAAGCACTAAACATGGAAAGGAACAACCAATACCAGCCACTGCAAAAACATGCCAAATTGTAAAGACCATCGGGGCTAGGAAGAAACTGCATCAACTAACAAGCAAACTAACCAACTAACATCATAATGACAGGATCAGATTCACATATAACAATATTAACTTTAAATGTAAATGGGCTAAATGCTCCAATTAAAAGACACAGACTGGCAAATTGGATAAGGAGTCAAGACCCATCAGTGTGCTGTATTCAGGAAACCCATCTCACATGCAGAGACACACATAGACTCAAAATAAAGGGATGGAGGAAGATCTATCAAGCAAATGGAAAACAAAAAAAGACTGGGGTTGCAATCTTAGTCTCTGATAAAATAGACTTTAAACCAACAAAGATTAAAAGAGACAAAGAAGGCCATTACATAATGGTAAAGGGATCAGTTCAACAAGAAGAGCTAACTATCCTAAATATATATGCACCCAACACAGGAGCACCCAGATTCATAAAGCAAGTCCTGAGTGACCTACAAAGAGACTTGAACTCCCACACAATAATAATGGGAGATTTTAACACCCCACTGTCAACATTAGACAGATCAACGAGACAGAAAGTTAACAAGGATATCCAGGAATTGAACTCAGCTATGCACAAAGTGGACCTAATAGACATCTACAGAACTCTCCACCCCAAATCAACAGAATATACATTTTTTTCAGCACCACACCACACCTATTCCAAAATTGACCACATAGTTGGAAGTAAAGCTCTCCTCAGCAAATGTAAAAGAACAGAAATTATAACAAACTGTCTCTCAGACCACAGTGCAATCAAACTAGAACTCAGGATTAAGAAACTCACTCAAAACCGCTCAACTACATGGAAACTGAACAACCTGCTCCTGAATGACTACTGGGTACATAATGAAATGAAGGCAGAAATAAAGATGTTCTTTGAAACCAAAGAGAACAAAGACACAACATACCAGAATCTCTGGGACACATTCATAGCAGGGTGTAGAGGGAATTTATAGCACTAAATGCCCACAAGAGAAAGCAGGAAAGATCCAAAATTGACACCCTAACATCACAATTAAAAGAACTAGAAAAGCAAGAGCAAACACATTCAAAAGCTAGCAGAAGGCTAGAAATAACTAATATCAGAGCAGAACTGAAGGAAATAGAGACACAAAAAACCCTTCAAAAAATTAATGAATCCAGGAGCTGGTTTTTTGAAAAGATCAACAAAATTGATAGACCGCTAGCAAGACTAATAAAGAAGAAAAGAGAGAAGAATCAAATAGATGCAATAAAAAATGAAAAAGGGGATATCACCACCGATCCCACAGAAATACAATCTACCATCAGAGAATACTACAAACACCTCTACACAAAAAAACTAGAAAATCTAGAAGAAATGGATAAATTCCTCGACAAACACACCCTCCCAAGACTAAACCAGGAAGAAGTTGAATCTCTGAATAGACCAATAACAGGTTCTGAAATTGTGGCAATAATCAATAGCTTACCAACCAAAAAGAGTCCAGGACCTGATGGATTCACAGCCGAATTCTACCAGAGGTACAAAGAGGAGCTGGTACCATTCCTTCTGAAACTATTCCAATCAATAGAAAAAGAGGGAATCCTCCCTAACACATTTTATGAGGCCAGCATCGTCCTGATACCAAAGCCTGGCAGAGACACAACCAAAAACGAGAATTTCAGACCAATATCCTTGATGAACATTGATGCAAAAATCCTCAATAAAATACTGGCAAACCTAATCCAGCAGCACATCAAAAAGCTTATCCACCATGATCAAGTGGGCTTCATCCCTGGGATGCAAGGCTGGTTCAACATATGCAAATCAATAAATGTAATCCAGCATATAAACAGAACCAAAGACAAAAACCACATGATTATCTCAATAGATGCAGAAAAGGCCTTTGACAAAATTCAACAACGCTTCATGCGAAAATCTCTCAATAAATTAGGTATTGATGGGACGTATCTCAAAATAATAAGAGCTATCTATGACAAACCCACAGCTAATATCATACTGAATGGGCAAAGACTGGAAGCATTCCCTTTGAAAACTGGCACAAGACAGGGATGCCCTCTCTCACCACTCCTATTCAACATAGTGCTGGAAGTTCTGGCCAGGGCAATCAGGCAGGAGAAGGAAATAAAGGGTATTCAATTAGGAAAAGAGGAAGTCAAATTGTCCCTGTTTGCAGATGACATGCTTGTATATCTAGAAAACCCCAATGTCTCAGCCCAAAATCTCCTTAAGCTGATTAGCAACTTCAGCAAAGTCTCAGGATACAAAATCAATGTACAAAAATCACAAGCATTCTTGTACACCAATCACAGACAAACAGAGAGCCAAATCCTGAGTGAACTCTCATTCACAACTGCTTCAAAGAGAATAAAATACCTAGGAATCCAACTTACGAAGGATGTGAAGGACCTCTTCAAGGAGAACTACAAACCACTGCTCAATGAAATAAAAGAGGATACAAACAAATGGAAGAACATTCCATGCTCATGGGTTGGAAGAATCAATATCGTGAAAATGTCCACACTGCCCAAGGTAATTTATAGATTCAATGCCATCCCCATCAAGCTACCAATGACTTTCTTCACAGGATTGGAAAAAACTACTTTAAAGTTCATATGGAACCAAAAAAGAGGCCGCATCACCAAGTCAATCCTAAGCCAAAAGAACAAAGCTGGAGGCATCACGCTACCTGACTTCAAACTATACTACAAGGCTACAGTAACCAAAACAGCATGGTACTGGTACCAAAACAGAGACATAGATCAATGGAACAGAACAGAGCCCTCAGAAATAATGCCGCATATCTACAACTATCTGATCTTTGACAAACCTGACAAAAACAAGCAATGGGGAAAGGATTCCCTATTTAATAAACGGTGCTGGGAAAACTGGCTAGCCATATGTAGAAAGCTGCAACTGGATCCCTTCCTTACACCTTATACAAAAATTAATTCAAGATGGATTAAAGACTTACATGTTAGACCTAAAACCATAAAAGCCCTAGAAGAAAACCTAGGCAATACCATTCAGGACATAGGCATGGGCAAGGACTTCATGTCTAAAACATCAAAAGCAATGGCAACAAAAGCCAAAATTGACAAATGGGATCTAATTAAACTAAAGAGCTTCTGCACAGCAAAAGAAGCTACCATCAGAGTAAACAGGCAACCTACAAAATGGGAGAAAATTTTTGCAACCTACTCATCTGACAAAGGGCTAATAGCCAGAATCTACAATGAACTCAAACAAATTTACAAGAAAAAAACAAACAACCCCATCAAAAAGTGGGCGAAGGGCATGAACAGACACTTCTCAAAAGAAGACATTTATGCAGCCAAAAAACACAGGAAAAAATGCTCATCATCACTGGCCATCAGAGAAATGCAAATCAAAACCACAGTGAGATACCATCTCACACCAGTTAGAATGGCCATCATTAAAAAGTCAGGAAACAACAGGTGCTGGAGAGGATGTGGAGAAATAGGAACACTTTTACACTGTTGGTGGGACTGTAAACTAGTTCAACCATTGTGGAAGTCAGTGTGGCGACTCCTCAAGGATCTAGAACTAGAAATACCATTTGACCCAGCCATCCCATTACTGGGTATATACCCAAAGGGCTATAATTCATGCTGCTATAAAGACACATGCACACGTATGTTTACTGCAGCACTATTCACAATAGCAAAGACTTGGAACCAACCCAAATGTCCAACAACGATAGACTGGATTAAGAAAATGTGGCACATATACACCATGGAATACTATGCAGCCATAAAAAATGATGAGTTCATGTCCTTTGTGGGGACATGGATGAAACTGGAAACCATCATTTTCAGTAAACTATCGCAAGGACAAAAAACCAAACACCGCATGTTCTCACTCACAGGTGGGAATTGAACAATGAGAACTCATGGACACAGGAAGGGGAACATCACACTCCGGGGACTGTTGTGGGGTCGGGGGAGGGGGGAGGGAACAGCATTAGGAGATATACCTAATGCTAAATGACGAGTTAATGGGTGCAGCAAACCAACATGGCACATGGATACATATGTAACAAACCTGCACATTGTGCACATGTACCCTAAAACCTAAAGTATAATAATAAAAAAATTTAAAAAGAAAAAAATAGACACATATGTGTACAACTAATATTTCTTAAGGACGCTAAGACAATTCAATGGGGAAAAGAAGGCTTTTTAACAAATGGTGCTGGAATAAATGAATATTCCCTATAATAAATGAATAGATAAGCCTCAGACTCCAAGAAAATATTCATAATATGTATATCTGTCAGAGAAATTGCATTCAGAATGGATTAAAAGCTCTTACCTCTTAATAATAATAAACAATCCACTTAAAATTCTGAAAACAAACTTTATCAAATAAGAGATTAAGATGGCCAGTAAGCAAAGACAAGATGCTTGACGTCTTTTGGTATCAGGAATAGAAAAAGAGATTTAAAAAAAAATGAGATACCATTACATACCCAATAGTATGGCTGGTAACTAAAGCTTTCCAGCATAGACAATGTAGATGTAAAATGGTACAACCACTTGAAAACAGGTTTTTTGGGGGGACAGAGTCTCACTCTGTCACCCAGGCTGGTGTGCAGTAGCATGACCTCGGCTCACTGCAAGCTCCGCCTCCCAGGTTCACGCCATTCTCCTGCCTCAGCCTCCTGAGTAGCTGGGACTACAGGCACCCACCACCATGCCTGGCTAATTTTTTGTATTTTTTGGTAGAGACGGGGTTTCACCATGTTAGCCAGGATGGTCTTGATCTCCTGACCTCGTGATCCATCTGCCTCAGCCTCCCAAAAGTGCTAGGATTACAGGCATGAGCCACCACGCCCAGCCATTTTTTTTAATTTAGCTTTATTTTACTTTTAAGTTAAGCAAGCCATATAATCCAGCCATTCTATTCCTAGGTATTTACCCAAGAGAAATGAAAACATGTCTACCCAAGGACTTCTTCACTAATGTTCAAAGCAACTATATTTGTAATATCCCTAAATTAGAAGTTAGCCAAATGCTCATAAAGAGGTGAATGGATAAGCAAATTGTGATATATCCAAAATATAGACTACTACTCAGAAATAAAAAGGAATGGCTTCTTGATGCATACAACAATATGGATGAATCTCAAAGTAATTATGTTGGTAGAAAGATGCCGGACCAAAAATAGTATTAATACCTAATATATGATTCCATTTATATAAATTATGGAAACGCAAGCTAATCTACAGTGCCAGAAACTAGATCATTGGTTGTTGGGGACTAGAGTAGAAGACATGGATTACAAAGGGGCAGAAATCTTTAAAGGAATAGAAATGTTTCATATTTTCATTGTGGTGATGGTTTCATCAATATGTCAAAACTCATTAAATAGTACACTTTAAATATATGTAGTTGTCAATTATATTTCAGCAAAGTAGTTTTTTTTAAAGGCTCTCAAATATAGTTTTCTTTCTAGTTCATAAAAGAACAGATTTCAAAAAACTGGACTATCATTTAAGAAGAAAAAAGAGTAATGTGAAATGGTCAAATGGAAAGAAATGATTAAGTTTAATAAAAAAACAGTTATTAATCAGAAAAGAGCATATGTGTGTGCATGCGAAAACAACATACCATTTCCAAAAGAAGTAGTTCTTCTCTTTCTTTCTCTTGATCCAACAAATCTTTCTCATAAAACTTTTTCTGAAACTGTTTAAAGTTTAAAATTAAATTGTGAAACATTAGTGATGAGTTTCTGCCAAGTTTAAAATATTCCTTTCAATATAAATGATATGGTTTGACTCTGTGTCCCCATCCAAATTTCATCTTGTAGCTCCCCTAATTCCCACATGTTGTGGGAGGGACTGGGTGGGAGATGACTAAGTTATGGGGGTGGGTCTTTCCCATGCTCCTCTCATGATAGTGAATGAGTCTCTCGAGATCTGATGGTATTGTAAGGGGGATTTTCTCTGCACAAGCTCTCTCTTTGCCTGCTGCCATCCATGTAAGATGTGACTTGCTCCTCCTTGCCTTCTGTCACGATTGTAAGGCCTCCCCAGCCACGTGGAACTGTGAGTTCAATTAAACCTCTTTCTTTTGTAAATTGCCCAGTCTTGGGTATGTCTTTTTCAGCAGCATGAAAATGGACCAACACAATAAGGTAAAGAGAGTATACTTACAGCATCCATAGACATTTCCATTCTGTCCAACTCTAATACAGTCTATAAGGAAAGTTTTTAAAATTATTCTAAAGTAATTAAATTAAAACAACCAATCATTTCTCAGCAACTTATTTTGCAGATGGAGGTTCAAATAGGAGACTTCTGCACTAGGGGGAAGACTAAGTCAGAAAACTAAAGTTCTGCCCAATTCTACATTGTACTTACAATCAATCTTTATACAATCATGCCAGGGTCAATTTTAACTTTTGAAAGTTTTTAACCTTAAGAAGACCAAGTCTACAGGCATATTTCAAATACCAAATGCATATAATCTAACTAATTTCTAGTAACTCCCAGTGCCAATCTTTTCTGAATTTTCAGAAACATAATGTAGCTTTTGAAGTTTTAAAAAGTCTTTTAGCTATATATGAATGAGACAAGCCATCATGTGGCCTAATAATCCTTAGTTCCCTTCTGTAGAAATTTTATATCTGCTCTGACAATATTCTCTCAATTTACTATTTGTCTTTTGGAATACACTAGTTTGAAACAAATTATTCCAATCAAAACAATGGTCAATCTAACCCAGGGTTCTGTCTCTGATAGAGGGCAGTACTTCTAAAACTTATTCGACAAGAGTAACCCTAATGGCCAAAATAAAGTACATTTGGATATGCATATGCCCAAAGCTATCCATGACAAAATTTAGTGGAAGCTTTTTCTGCTGAAATTTATGAAAAATTCATAATGCATGCCATGAAATACTCTCTTTTTAAATAAAGTTACTTCTCATATTATGAAACTGATGAAACTATTCAATTTTTATCCAAAAGTTTTGTGGAGCTTCCTGGGAGTTTTCCATACTAATGTCTCATTATACTACAGAATTTCCATGGGACAGACTGGTTTCACTATATGCAGCATACTGAAAATAAGAGCTGTACTCCAGAATAATCCACTATAGACTAATAATCCATTAATTTTATTACATCACTGTCACACCTGTATAGGGTTAGCTTATATTGTCTCTTGAATTAATGAATTATTCTGGAAAAGTAATTAACCCTCTCATGTTTATTATTTTGACAAGTTAACTCCATTGCCTAAACTTCTATACTTAAATATTAAATAGTAAGGAAGGAACTGTCTGGTAGAAACAAGCGTGTGTGTGTGTGTGTGTGTGTGTTTAGATTTAAATGCATGTCCAACTCTATGTATTTCTGGTTATATCAGTTAATGAAAGAGGAATTCACATTTCATTAAAACTAAAACTATACTAATTCATACTAAGTCATCAAATCACTTAATTAAAAGATTCCTTGTGACATCTGGCAATGATTTCTAGAAAAAAAAGAGAAAAAAATAAGAATTCTCTCTTTTCTCACCATGTATGCTAATTTATTTATGACATTAATAAGGAAATTTCCCTCGCTACAAATAAATGCTCAAAAACGATGTGTCCTGAAGTTTATATTCAGATTCATAAAAGTAAATAATTTCACTTGAACCTATAAAAATATTAGTTATATATTCAGCATAAACAATTTTTGAAGAGTAAAAATTATTCTAAGATGTGGCTCACTAACACAAATTTTTACTGTTTAGTTTTTCCAACATTTCCAAAGAATCCGTATACTAAGATCTCATGCTAAAATAAACAAAAAACTCATAGGATACAATGTTACATTATTTACAAAGAAATGCACTCAGGAGTAGGTAAGAGGTCTCTATTCCAGTCCTCCTGATTCTGCTACTTACTAATATGATCTCAAGTAGACACAATATTTCTAGGCATATAACTTCTATAAAGGCAAACAGACCCCTGAATTAACTCAAAGGGCCCTTCCAGTGATAAGTTTCTATAAATTGTGACTTTCCCAATTTTACCAACAAAGTTTCACTGGATTATAATCACTTATAAAGAAAGTCTGATGAATAAAACATTCATTATTAATTGAACAGTGTTTATTGAGCACCTAACATGTGTCAAACTCTCTCAACATGGGCTTATATTACTAGTAATAAAGGTTTAATGTCTAGGTGCCCTTCGAAACTTTCATATCCAGTTGTAGCACATATCAACCAAATCATTTACTAATTCTTACAATTTTAGCAAGGATAAAAATATTTTAATATGTTGCTATCCTGTCAAGCTGAAATAATGAAGCTATGATTCTTACTGCCTTAATGCAAAAAATGCAACATTGTGGCAAGAGTGATACTTACTCTTTTTACAACAGCCAGAACATCTTTATCTTTTTCTTGACACAGGAGTTTTCTCACACACATTTCTAACTGCTGAAGTAGATGCTTATCAGCAGGAATCTTCAGAGCAGATTTCACTTTGGGCAACAGGTAGCAAAGTTTCATTCTACAATAAAATAGTATTTACTCTTGAGTGAATTTAATAACTAAGAATAACAGTAACATGAAACAAAGAAAAATCAAGTTTTAGATAGCCTGAGAGTTCATTTATTCATGCAAGATATATTCATGGAGTGTCTATTATGTGTCAAACATTCATCATTCTGGATGCTGAGATACAACAGTAAATAAAACCAGCAAAATTCTCTGCTCTCCTGGAACTTACATTCTAGTATGGGAGCATAGAAGAGAAAAGAACAAGTAAAATCTGTTAGATAGTGTTAAATGCTATGGAGAAAAATAAACTGAGGAATAAAGGCAAGGGAGTACCAGGGGCAGGGGATTAATCAGTTTTAAAGCAGGTGGCCAGAGAGGGTTGCCACTGAAAGTTCCACTGAAAAGATGATATTTAACCAAAGACCTAAAGAAAATTAGGGAATGAGCTATGTGAATATCTGGAAAAGAGCATCACAGCAAATATGGAGAGCTTGTCTCTACTGTTGGTCCAAATGAGCAAATTGGCCATTATGCCTAAACAGAGTGAAGGTGAGACTAGCAGGAGAGCTCAGAGTGGTAAATAAGAGGCTTTGAGGGCCACTGTAAGGAAATTGTCTTTTATTTTGAGTATGACAAGAAGCCATTGGTGGGTTTTCAGCAGAGGGGTGAAATGATCTGACAGTGTTTTACTAGCATCATCTGCCTACTGTGTTGACATTAGACTGCAGCTAGTCAAGAACAGAAAAAGAGAAACAATAGGAAAAGCTCTTACAATAATTCAGGCAAGAGATGATGGTACATTGAAGCAGAGTGGTAGCAGTAAAAGGTGGTGAGAAGTAGTTGGATTCTGAATACCATTTTTTTTTTTTGAGACAGTCTCGCTCTGTCGCCCAGGCTGGAGTGCAGTGGTGTGATCTCGGCTCACTGCAAGCTCCGCCTCCCAGGTTCACGCCATTCTCCTGCCTCAGCCTCCTGAGTAGCTGGGACTACCGGTGCCCACCACCACGCCTGGCTAATTTCTTTTTGTATTTTTAGTAGAGACGGGGTTTCACCATGTTAGCCAGGATGGTCTCAATCTCCTGAATTCGTGATCCGCCTGCCTTAGCCTCCCAAAGTGCTGGGATTACAGGCACGAGCCACCCCGCCCAGCCCGGATTCTGAATATCTTTTACAAGCAGCAGGATGTGCTGAGGAATTGGAGGTAGAATGACAGAGAGAAGAATTTATTTAAGGTTTTCATCTAAGCAGACGTGATGGTTATTTCCTGAGATGGAGAAGACTACAGAAGGAGCAAAAGCAGGTAAGAAAGATGAAGATTTAATTCTGGACAGAGTAAGTCTGAGATTTCTATCAGATATGCAATGGAAATGCTAAGTGGGCAACAGGCTCAATAAGTTGGCTGTCCAGGGTAGATGTCAATGCTGGAGATAGAGTGAGGAATCTTCAGCGACTAGATGATATTTAAACCATGAAATGGGAGAGATCACCAAAGTAATGTGTACAGTTAGAGAAGAAGAGGATAAAAGGACCTAGTCTAAGGTGGGCTAAGGTACTACCACAGTCTAGACTGGGTTGGAAAGGAAGAAACATGGAGGTTGAAGAATGCCAGGAAGTTAAGAGTAAATCCCAGAGCCTAAAAAAAAAGGCTTTCCAGGAGGAGGCATTTCAGAGGAAACACTCTCCTTTACTAAGCTAAAAGTCCACTCTTTTTCCATGGCTGTTTTAGAGAGGGATGCTAGGTGGGTATCTATTTTATAGCTGCTATATTCATTTATTCATCTGAATGCTCTCCAAATTATTATTTTTTATTTTTATTACAACCCTTAAGACACCTGAATCCCATTTTTAGAGTTTCCAGAACACTTTCTCAGCTGAATCTTTACTTGAGGATTCTTCATATACAACAAAATTTGCTTTTTATTTAACCAAAAAGGGTCAAGAAGCTCCTCCTGTAGAATTTCCAGCACTGTAAATAGCAACAATGGTCTCAATCTCATTCACAGCTCACCACGGATATAGCTAAACCTAGTAATGCTTTCTCTAATTAAGGAGTATCAATCCCCCCAAAGAAATTATTTCATTTCTGGCAGCTGTGGAAAAAGCTTCTCTGAAAACCAAGAGTCTTTTTCCAGCTTGATATTGTCTAAACTTGGTGAATTTAAATTTTAAACATTAACTTAGGGAAAAACAAAAACACTTAACAATCTATGCACACTCCATTCTTTATAACCCAAGGCATGTCTAGAAAACAGATATTCAGCAGAAGCTACCCAAGCCATTGTAGTGATTCATCTCTATGAGACTCCTGGGACCATGAGACGATCAAATTCTTGAGATTAGGGACCACACCTTTCAGATAATTTATGTATATTATCTCAGTTATTTGTACCTCAGAATACTTCTTAAATTAGGTACTAAGGAAATCCATGCACACAGAAGTTTTGTAACTTGGCTAAAGATACACATTTAATATAGAGCTAGAATTTCAGCTCAGGGAGTGTGGTTCCGGAAACTGTCCTCCTAACCAACACGATCCTACCACCCTTGCCTGTGATGGCTTTCATTCTTTTTTTTTTTTTTTCTCTTTTTTTTTCTTTTATTATACTTTAGGGTTTTAGGGTACATGTGCACAATGTGCAGGTTTCTTACATATGTATCCATGTGCCATGTTGATTTCCTGCACCCATTAACTCATCATTTAGCATTAGGTGTATCTCCTAATGCTGTCCCTCCCCCCCCCCCCCCACCCCACAACAGTCCCCGGAGTGTGATGTTCCCCTTCCTGTGTCCATGAGTTCTCATTGTTCAATTCCCACCTATGAGTGAGAACATGCGGTGTTTGGTTTTTTGTCCTTGAGATAGTTTACTGAGAACGATGTTTTCCAGTTTCATCCATGTCCCTACAAAGGACATGAACTCATTTTTTATGGCTGCATAGTATTCCATGGTGTATATGTGCCACATTTTCTTAATCCAATCTATCGTTGTTGGACATTTGGGTTGGTTCCAACTCTTTGCTATTGTGAATAGTGCCGCAATAAACATACGTGTGCATGTGTCTTTATAGCAGCATGATTTATAGTCCTTTGGGTATATACCCAGTAATGGGATGGCTGGGTCAAATGGTATTTCTAGTTCGAGATCCCTGAGGAATCGCCACACTGACTTCCACAATGATTGAACTAGTTTACAGTCCCACCAACAGTGTAAAAGTGTTCCTATTTCTCCACATCCTCTCCAGCACCTGTTGTTTCCTGATTTTTTAATGATGGCCATTCTAAGTGGTGTGAGATGGTATCTCATTGTGGTTTTGATTTGCATTTCTCTGATGGCCAGTGATGATGAGCATTTTTTCCTGTGTTTTTTGGCTGCATAAATGTCTTCTTTTGAGAAGTGTCTGTTCATGTCCTCTGCCCACTTTTTGATGGGGTTGTTTGTTTTTTTCTTGTAAATTTGTTTGAGTTCATTGTAGATTCTGGATATTAGCCCTTTGTCAGACGAGTAGGTTGCAAAAATTTTCTCCCATTCTGTAGGTTGCCTGTTCACTCTGATGAGAGTTTCTTTTGCTGTGCAGAAGCTCTTTAGTTTAATGAGATCCCATTTGTCGATTTTCGCTTTTATTGCCATTGCTTTTGGTGTTTTAGACATGAAGTCCTTGCCCACGCCTATGTCCTGAATGGTATTGCGTAGGTTTTCTTGTAGGATTTTAATGGTTTTAGGTCTAACATATAAGTCTTTAATCCATCTTGAATTAATTTTTGTATAAGGTGTAAGGAAGGGATCCAGTTGCAGCTTTCTACATATGGCTAGCCAGTTTTCCCAGCACCATTTATTAAATAGGGAATCCTTTCCCCATTTCTTGTTTTTGTCAGGTTTGTCAAAGATCAGATAGTTGTAGCTATGCGGCATCATTTCTGAGGGCTCTGTTCTGTTCCATTGATCTATGTCTCTGTTGTGGTACCAGTACCATGCTGTTTTGGTTACTGTAGCCTTGTAGTATAGTTTAAAGTCAGGTAGCGTGATGCCTCCAGTTTTGTTCTTTTGGCTTAGGATTGACTTGGCGATGCGGGCTCTTTTTTGGTTCCATATGAACTTTAAAGTAGTTTTTTCCAATCCTGTGAAGAAAGTCATTGGTAGCTTGATGGGGATGGCATTGAATCTATAAATTACCTTGGGCAGTATGGCCATTTTCACGATATTGATTCTTCCAACCCATGAGCATGGAATGTTCTTCCATTTGTTTGTATCCTCTTTTATTTCATTGAGCAGTGGTTTGTAGTTCTCCTTGAAGAGGTCCTTCACATCCCTTGAAAGTTGGATTCCTAAGTATTTTATTCTCTTTGAAGCAATTGTGAATGGGAGTTCACTCATGATTTGGCTCTCTGTTTGTCTGTTATTGGTGTACAAGAATGCTTGTGATTTTTGTACATTAATTTTGTATCCTGAGACTTTGCTGAAGTTGCTAATCAGCTTAAGGAGATTTTGGGCTGAGACAATGGGGTTTTCTAGATATACAATCATGTCATCTGCAAACAGAGACAATTTGACTTCCTCTTTTCCTAACTGAATACCCTTTATTTCCTTCTCCTGCCTGATTGCTCTGGCCAGAACTTTCCAGCACTATGTTGAATAGGAGCGGTGAGAGAGGGCATCCCTGTCTTGTGCCAGTTTTCAAAGGGAATGCTTCCAGTTTTTGCCCATTCAGTATGATATTGGCTGTGGGTTTGTCGTAGATAGCTCTTATTATTTTGAGATACGTCCCATCAATACCTAATTTATTGAGAGTTTTTAGCATGAAGCGTTGTTGAATTTTGTCTAAGGCCTTTTCTGCATCTATTGAGATAATCATGTGGTTTTTGTCTTTGGTTCTGTTTATATGCTGGATTACATTTATTGATTTGCGTATGTTGAACCAGCCTTGCATCCCAGGGATGAAGCCCACTTGATCATGGTGGATAAGCTTTTTGATGTGCTGCTGGATTCGGTTTGCCAGTATTTTATTGAGGATTTTTGCATCAATGTTCATCAAGGATATTGGTCTGAAATTCTCTTTTTTGGTTGTGTCTCTGCCAGGCTTTCAATATCTTTTGACAATTCATCTTCATATATATCTCAACACCAAGACTATTAATCTCAGTTAGCTTATTATCTCACCAACTCTTCCGATTAAAAAGTTTTGATGTTTTACATATTGCCTAAAATTCACATCAGTTGTTTATTAAAGTGGTACATATGCATCTTTCAGATGCATAAGACTAAGTGCCCCAATGTATGAACATTCAGCAGGGAGTTCTAGAGTTTGTTCAGGAAAGCCTTTGGCCAACTGTCTCTGATGTCTCTCTTTCCTGCAGATCTGAGTTCAAGTTCAAAATAGAGAAACAGGACTTAGAACACAGAAATCTAATGGCTGAAGGTTTAAAATTCTTTTCATTCCATTATCAAATGTACAAAAATAGCTCTTAATAATGTGCATGTACTTTAATGCCACTGAACTATACACTTATAAATGGTTAAAATAGTAAATTTTATATTATACATATTTTACCACAATAAAAAAAGGAAGTGATATGCTCATTTGGAGAGAAAAAGGACAAAACATATTTATTATTTTTTTCCATTTCCAGGCAAGCCATTTTCAGGTCTGTTCCTTCCAACTTAACAGTTAATCAAATGCAATTAACATTTTATTGGATTTCAATAATATAAGGCAGCTAAACATAGAAGACAAGATGAAGACTTTGAAGCAGTTCTACTTCTTTGATGCTCACCAAACAACTTGGAAGTGATAAGGCTACTGACCGTCTTTTCTTTAGTTTTAATGGTAGATAAATTAATAATATCTACTCAACCTTCTAATCATTTCAATGTGTATATCCAAATGGCCGAAGAAGCTTATCAATCTGGGTTTGACTTACTGCTCTCAACCCAGTAAAGACAAAAGATCTGAGACAGTGTTGAAAGAGCATGCTTCCAAGTCTTACTGATACCCATCAATTATGAATACTAAGAATTTCAAAGCACGTGTAAATTCTTGACTTAAGTTTTTAATTGGCTAAGGAAAAGATTTTGCATATGTTCACTATAGTAGACAAAAATAAATACAATTTCAAATATTTTCCTTCATTGATAACATACCTCACATTTGCTACTGGATCATGTGTCAGTTCAATAGCAGGTAGAAAGAAATATTTACAGAAAAATGATTTTGAAAATATCTCTATAATAAATTCACAGGTATCCAAAAATCGAAGTCTATTCCAGTAACTTTTTCCTTGGCCCAATTCTAGAAAAAACAACAAAAATTATCTTAATTTTTCCTACATGAAATTAATGTGACAAAGTTAGACACACAAAATGCATAACAAGTTTCTTCATACCCACAATTTGGCTAGCAAATACAAGAGATAAGAGGAAAAATATCATTATTATATACCTCAGGTTTGTAAATCCCCAAATTGACACCTCAAAAACCATAAAAAAGTTTTGTCAAACATTTCATTCAATTTCATAAGCATTTATTAACTATGGAATGACTGTATTTACTACTTTTTATCACCCACTATGTGCTAAGTATTTTACACATATTATCTTATTTAGTCCTGAAAAGCAGCCCAAAGGATGCACATACTTCTTCCTCCTAAAAGATAAGGATACTAAGATTTAGTGAGTTTAAAGTCACACAGCTGGCAGGTGCAGAGCTAGAATTCAAACACAGGTCTGTATAACTTGTAAGTATTTTAATAATCAAATTAACTGTTTTCTTCCCTTTATTTCCTTAAAAATGCCTAAAGTAGATACAGTCATATATAAACAGCATTACTGACAATAATTCAGGTCAATATTAAAAAGGTTAATTTTCTACTTTTTACATAAATGTTCAAAAATAAAAACAAACTGAATCTTCTTTCAAAATAAAACATTCTAAACATGAGTTCTTACCACTGAAAAATGAAAACTGAATTAAAATAAGACTATAAAAGGAAAGATTAAACTATACTGAGCTTGTTTTTTCTTAAATGGAATTTTATAAAAGTACTCTAATTTTTTGAAAAGTAGTGATACACACTTAAACTGGTAAACTCCAATAACTAGAAAATCCCATTACCTGCCTATGCTGGGTAATATAGTTTAGTAAAAATATTAAGACATTATGGGCAAAGCAAATATACAATAATTAACAAACTCACTAAGTATATATAGGTGTGTGCAACTATTTCTAGAATCAATACTACAAACCAAATGTTTTTGCCTTGATTTTAGCTCTTACCAAATTAAAATAAATTTGCATTTGTAAACTGACTTAGTTTCATAAGACATTATAAACCAAGTAGGCTCATCAAATTAATATTCAAATATACTAGCAACTCTATTCAAAGAAAAATCCCAGATTCTATTAATTATGTGAACATTGAAATAGGATCATAAATGATTAGATGCATGGATATTCTATTTATATTTTAGTTCCAAATGTTATTCCATCAGGGTAGAAACTGGGCTTTCAATATAAGTAAACATATTTTAATTTCTAAAGTGCAGACATTCACAAAAGAAAACAGAGTAATTATTACTTTCATTCATCACAGATCTAATCTTGCCATAAGGATTTCTAAACAATAAAAATCAACTTATAAAACCCAATTATTTACAGCAAAATGATAAATAAGTCAGACATAACTAAAGCCAACTAGTTTTACTTTCCTTTTTCAAAATAGTAGACAATGATTACTTACGTTCAATTAATTTTTGAATGACCTCATGTCTCTGTTCTTGTTTACGATTATAACGCAGAAAAATGCATAGAGTTCGTGAAGCCGCCTTTTGGACAGGTAAAACATTCTTGAAGAAATAAGTAAGAAAGACAGTTACACTAGGCTAATTCTGGTCTAGACAATTTGGCCCCACCAAATCAATTTTAAGTTATTGACTAAAATAAAGTGTTCACTGCCTCTCAACTCATTGAACTTACAACCTTCTGGAAGTATCTTCATAATTTAATGTTAATCACTCAGGCAAATCAACCAATAATTATATTACAAAGTTAATTTGGCATAGTCATGTCCAAATCCTCCAGATTTGACCCTCATTTCCTTGCCGTCTCATCTTACATGATCAAATACACCCCTGCCACCTATTCTTTTAGCTGTTCCCTGGACTTTGTCATTCATTCATCTGACAAACATTTGCTATAACATGCCATGTGTCAGGTACATCACCAAAAATATGCCACTACTGAAATATTAATTTAGAGATCCTGTGATCAGGTATACCCTTCAATCCTTCTGGCTTAATTCTAGCTCTTCATGATACAGATGACATTTAGAATCCAAAGGACACAATGTCAATCATTCTTACCAGTATTTCCAGTCCCTTTGTCCTTTCGATTTCTGTCACACCCCTAGGCAGAACCTTAATTCTAAATAAATATGGCCATTTATCTTTCCTGGGTTTGGGTTCAAACCATACATTAGAGAAAAATCTCTCAACCAGACATATTGTGTCCAGTATAAATTCATGTTCATTATCATGATTTACATACAAATATAATGTTGAATTACTAAAGATCCCAAATATTATAGTGGGGATCCTGGAAATTCAAATAGAATGAAACTTTACATTGCTGAGACAGTGTTGCCTGCTACCTCCTCTCATATTTTATACGAGCTATTCACATTCTATCGGGTACAATTTGAGTGGGGTTTTTAATGTGTTGAATGTAAAAAGAGGGTATTTCCTATGATTTAGAAAAGAAAATTTAAAAAATATACATAAGCAGAAATATGACTAGACTTAAGGAAAATGAATTTTTGATAAATGGTGAACTAAATAAAAGCATATTATTCTTTTCTTTCATTTTATGTATACTGATAGAATTTCAAATACATATAGTCATATGAAAATATATATATTTTGTATCTCATATAAAATATATATTGTAGTTTATGGCATAAGGTATTCTTTTGGGCCAGAAGTCAAAGATAAATGTAATCAAGTCAAAAGCACATAAGAGCCAGCTTAAAGAAGTTGTAACAATTTGTACATAAAAAATAATAACTGCAATAACATTATTTTATCTAAAAGAGAGTCAACATTAAAAACAAAGTGCATTTGTCACCATTAAAAATAGCTACTACGCCACCTCCTAGTTCTGAAAATTGATAATTCAAGGGAAAAAATTAAGAATTCATCCTGTCTTTACATTAGTAAATGTAGCTCAAGGTAATCAAATAACCAATGAGAACAAAGCAATGCACTTCTTCACAGAATGCCACCATCAAAAATGCATAAATGATGGAATTTTAAAATTATTTTGCAAGTTATAATGAAATCACCAGTTCAAGCAAGGATCATCAATGGATTCTAAAACTAACAGGTAAAAGGCTGATAGGAAACTGGGTAATCAGAGGGCTGAAATAGCTGCTGAAGACTGCGTTTGCTATTTAAGAATAATTTTAGAATAATTTTTTTAATTCTGTGAAAAATGACATTGGTAGTTTGATAGGAATGTGTTGAATCTGTAGATTGCTTTGGGCAATATGGCCATTTTAACAATATTAATTCTTCTAATCCATGAGCACAGAATGTTTTTCCATTTGTTTATGTCATCTATGATTTCTTTCAGCAGTGTTTTATAGTTCCCCTTGTAGAGCTCTTTCGTCTCCTTGGTTAGATGTGTTACTAGATGTTTTTTTTTTGTGGCTATTATAATTGGGATTGCATTCTTGATTTGGCTCTCAGCTTGAACATTATTGGTGTATAGAAACACTACTGATTTTTGTATACTGGTTTTGTAACCTGAAACTTTACTGCAGTGGTTTATCAGGTCTAGGAGCCTTCTGACAAGATCCTTAGGGTTTTCTAGGTATAGAATCATATCATCAGCAAAGAGAGATCATTTGACTTCCTCTTTTCCTATCTGGATGCCTTTAATTTCTTTCTTTTGCCTGATTGCTATGCCTAGGACTCCTAGTACTATGTTTAATAGGAGTGGTATGAGTGGGCATCCTTGTCTTGTTCCAATTCTCAAGGGGATGGCTTCCAGCTTTTGCCCAATCAGTATGATGTTGGCAGTGGGTTTGTCATAGACAGCTCTTATTATTTTGAGGTATGTTCCTTCAATGACTAGTTTGCTGAGGGTTTTTAACACAAAGAGACACTGGACTTTATCAAAAGCCTTTTCTGCATCTATTGAGATGATCATGTAATTTTTGCTTTTAATCCTGTTTATGTGGCAAATAACATTTATTGATTTGCTTATGTTGAACTAACCTCACATTGCAGGAATGAAGCCCACTTGATTGTGGTGAATTAACTTTTTGATGTGCTACTGGATTTGGTTTGCTAGTATTTTCTTGAGGATTTTTATGTCGACGTTCGTCGGGAATACTGACTTGTAGTTTTCTTTTTTTGTTGTGTCTTTGCCAGATTTTGGTATCAGGGTGATGGTGGCACTGTACAATGAGTTAAACAGGAACACTTCCTCCTCAATTTTTTGAATAGTTTCAGTAGGATTGATTCCAGCTCAGAACAGGTTGCAAGGTATGTCTGCTGGTAGTCTGGCAGTGCAGTGGGTCAAAGGTGGGAGATCCCTGGGCAGGGCAGTGGTACAACTGGTATACAACCAGGTAGGCACATGCAGCCCAGGGTTTTCAGCCCAGCAGATGAGTGTGGGGCCCACCCAGCTTGCACTACCCCAACTCAGCGTCTGCCCCAGAGGCAGGCCTGACCAGTTGGGCTTGTCCCAAGCCTTCTGTGCCCAGATCACAGAGCCATGGAAGGTTTCTATATTTCAAAAAATTGCAGTAGGATGTCATGTTAAATGTACAGCAAATTATGAGTTAAATAATCCCCTTGGAAATTTCTGTGAAAAAAGTAGACAACTAACTTTGTGGGGAGGCTTGAGTGCCACCTTGTTTTGAGGGAGGAGTCTTTTTCTTTTAACACTAATTATAAGGTTATCAATAGTAGGGCATCCATGTATTTGTATAAGCTTTCTCTATTCCACTGCCACACTATAAAAGTAACCAAACTTATAGTAGGAAGCTTAAGGGGTGCCTTGGCAAAACAGCATAGCTGGGGTCAGACACTAAGGTTGTGGATGCATCAGAGGTGCACGTCAGAACAGAAGGTCCTTTGCAGTCAAGGTCACTGAGTCCTGTCAACCTTCCTCTTAAGAAGAACTATTTCAAGTTTGAAGTGAGTCTACCCTGTTCTTGGCAGTATATAAACAAAGGGTAGGTGAAAGTGCCACCTAGTTATTCCTCTCTCCAGTTAGAGAGAAGATTCTCAGAGGGAGACCTAGTGGGGAAGCAAAGGGAAACCTGAGTCCCCTCCTCTGGACCTAGGAAGCTGACATCCTCCTAGGTAGAATGGAATGAACTGAGTTTGTTCTACTATTTTGAAAATATGAAGAGTTTTGGTAATTCCAGAACCAACCATGAGTTCAAAAGAATAAGATGAAAGGTACTGAGCTCACATTTGTCATCATGATTGTGAACATTCTTTGTAAGAAACGGTAATAAATCTGATCACTTGATATGACATGTGGCAGGCAGGCATATTTCTGAAGTAGCTTCTCGTGAGTTCTCCATTTTAAAGAGGCTGCAGCTCGCTGTTCAGCAGCTGTGAGTGCTGGAATCAAGTCAGGCAGAGAAGATAACTGAAAAATGAAACGCATCAAAAAAATCAATTATAAATAAATTGCAGCACTCAGTAAAATTACTCAGTCTTATAACACATTGGTGACAGGAATACTTCTAATTTCAGAGTTTAGGAGACATCTTAGTTGTCACAAGGAGATAATTATCTGGTTAAATCAAACACTTTTAAAAGAAATCATTAAGTAAAAAGTATGATTCCTGGAAACCAAATTTTGAAATAAAAACTACAACTCATTCTTCTTCCTGTCAGATTATCATAGCAACTCTTCCAACTACAGTAAAATGTATTACATATTATTACTGTCAACAAGCTTTGACCTCCTAAATCCTACCCTTTTCTTAGGTTACACAGAGGCTTAAAAAATAATAATAAAGAATAAATTTCTACCATTTTGTCCTATTTGATATTCTTGGAATAATCATTAATGCTAATGAAAAATGAAAATATGAATATAAACTCCAAAGACAATACAACAGTGATGGTAATTTAAAATTATTAATGTAAGAAAGATAGAAGAAATTCAAGCTGTTCAAACTCTAATAGGCTTTTACCGACCACCTGCTATGTGGCATGCACTATTTTACATATTTTCCAAACATTCTTTCATTTATGCCTCACAACACCCTGTAGAGTAGGATAATATTTACACAGCTCAAAATGTTTCTGAAAGATGAAGTTTACCTTATTTTCTTGCACACTGCTTTCTCCACCAGTAGACATAAGTTCCAAGATTTCTGGAAGATGATCTATAAGAGCATCTAGTACCTTTTAACAGAGATATTGATTACTGTTATAGTGATTACTATGTTTTTTCTAGATTAATTCTACATGTCAATTTCTATACAGTAATAGTGGGTTTTTTTTTTTCCCAAACAACATTTTGGGGATTTCTATTTTCTTACTCTGCCATCTTCTTGCTGAAAAGTCTTAGAAACATGATCAACTGCCTTGGACAACCTTCGAAAAGAGATTAGTGTACCTGCCTCTTGACATTGTTCAAATAGTCTAAATCTGAGACAGCTACTTCTACAAAACTAACATGTTCAAAAACTGCCTCCAAACTTTTGACAGGTTGTTTAAATTGGATAATATTCTCAGTGATATCAAAATATTCATGAGCTGCGCTTTGGCAAACTAACAGTCATTTAGGTGAAAGGAATATCTAAATATAGCATCAAAATAAAGTATTTCAAAGTTTTCATAAGTACATATTAAGTGGTAAAATACTACACAATGGCAAGAGAAAAAAGTTATAAAATGTGATATATGATTACAATTGAGTAAAATAAAAACCTTTATATAGAAAAGAATATTCATATAAAAAAGAAAAAGAAAACAAATAGTAACAGTAATTGAAATTAAAGGCATTCTTTTGTCTGTTTTTCGGCACTTCCTAAATTTTTCTTAATAAACAAATATACATATACTAAGTTTTAGAACTGAATATATTTTAAAATCTAATTTTTCAAACTATCTTCCCAATATCCTGTTTATGATATAGTGGTACAACAATCTGAAGCTTCTGGGGCTAGTCAGCTGAAAGAGTAGACACAATTCCAAGAAGTAGGGGAGAAAAGGCATTGGTATATTTGGACCAAACATAAAAGAATTAAAAATCAAAGAGTAAGAAAATATTACCTCAAGTGATTCATCTTGTAATAATGTTATTAGTTCTTTATGTATTAAATATACTCCAGAATTCAGAAGCTTAGACACCTAAAATATAGCAATAAAGTCTCTCAGATTTGAGACTACAAGACAGATACAGGTTACAGTAATAATTTTTAAAAATACATCGTTGTTGCATATTTCTTCTAAAATAAAGCCATGTTATAACACAAATATAAAATTAGATTCTATAAAACTTAGTGGCACAAATAACCAGCTTTCTAGTCTGCCTCATGACATGCTGGAATGTGTAGACACACATGGGGTGAGGAAATACAAAAGAATGGGATTTACCAGAGTCATAACTTTCACATCAACAGCAATAACAAGCCCACAGGGGCCTCTAGTTCACATTTTAAAGTCTTAGAGGCGCCAACAGGGTCTTAAAGGATATTCTAGGCATACAAGTATTCACACCAGTTCAGAACTTCCCAGAGGGTAACTTCTACTGAAGGCCTACAGTGATATTGGGGTAGTTTTAACTCCTAAGAAAGCAAACCAACTTTCCTTTTCCCCATCAAAGACTTTAACCAGCATGAGAGGAGTTGGGAGAGTCCAGAATAATAGAGTTCCCCTTGTGGACAGTAGTTTTTTTGTCTCCTCCAGATAAACTCGGAGCCAACAATGGTGAATTTACCAGTTTCTACTTCACCTTATTCTTTTTAAAACACATGAGCTTGAATAAAGTTTTATTTGAAAAAAAAAAAAATGGTCTCATCATTCTCAGCAAATTATCGCAAGGACAAGAAACCAAACACCGCATGTTCTCACTCATAGGTGGGAATTGAACAATGAGAATACATGGACACAGGAAGGGGAACATCACACTCCGGGGACTGTTGTGGGGTGGGGGGAGTGGGGAGGGATAGCATTAGGAGATATACCTAATGCTAAATGATGAGTTAATGGGTGCAGCACACCAACATGGCACAGTATACATATGTAACAAACCTGCACATTGTGCACATGTACCCTAAAAAAAGTATAATAATAATAAAAATTAAAATTAAAAAATTAAAAAAGTGTTCTAAAATTCTTTGCTCTAACAGGGTTGTTTTTGACTTGTCGAAAATATTTCCAAAGTATTATTATTCTGAAAAATGAGAACAAAGAATATAAAAGCAATTATCAGAGTCTAGCATTAACACTGTTAGAAAAATTTAAATCCACCAGTGGATTTTCATTACTTAAAAAAAAAAAAAAAACTTACAATAGCCCTTCATTTTATGGAGAGGCACATCATTCTTACCCTACCTACGTGGTATGATTGTGGGAGAATATGGAAACTAGCCACCCAACAAATATAGATCAATGATTATCAAACTCATTTCCACCAGTGAAACATATTTGTATACACATGTACAGTTCCATATGTTTAATTACATGGTGCTATGTTACGTCCACTATAAACATAAATAAAATTAAATATTAAAGTGATGAGAAACAAATAGAAAGTCTAAAATTGCATAAATACTGCATTCTCAGACTCCAATCTTGTACAACCCTCTCTCGAGATCACTGATCTAACAAGGACATGTGGACATGGTAACCAAGCCTAAACGACCATTTAATGCATCTTGGAGGTGAATATTCTGCTCAGCTGGCCAGTGCTTTCTGCCCTATCCCTGCTCCTCGGAAAGCAGAGTTCTACAGGTGTGTTTTACAAAGATGATATAATTGTGCAGCACTGAAATTATTTTAACTAATTATACTTTAATTTAAAGGGAAGATGTCCAGGATTTTGTATAATGCATACATATTTTCATATCAGAAAAAGTGTTCTTTTAAAAAAGCAAAACTATCACCCAATAGCCAAAAAAGAATCTAAGCAACATTAATAATGATGTTATGGATGGATATCCTGCACACTTGCAGATAATCAAAGTGCTCTGACATAGGAACAGTGCAAGGAAGAGGGTGAAATATTCTCACTGAGAATAAGAACTTGTACCACTTATCCAGAGGTTTTTATGTGTCAGTTTTGAAGCTGAAAGTTATAGCTTATCCATATTTATTGCAACCATGGCATACTTGCATTTCTTGCTGTCATTCAAGAAACATGCCCCAAATTTCAACTTCAAGGGTTAAAAAGTTAAATTCATCATAAAAGTTTCAATTTACTTTTGCTCTTACTTTATAGTCATAATAGCAGAATCTAAAAACTATGCTCACGAAACACCATTCATTTGTAGTAAAAATAATTAATGTGTCTCAATTTTCTATTGGTTCTCAAGTGCTTAAGTTTAGGTGCAAAGTTAACTGTAAATATTATAAAGCATATAAAAACTGATTTTTCTTTAAAATCTGCATCACCCATATCTACCACAATGTCTGGTTTAAACACTTGGTATAGATATGCTGAATGAATGGGTTAATAAAAGAATACACAAATACAATGTATTTATAGAAATGGATTCTGTAAACATACTAAAAAAGAAGAAAATTATGGAAATTTTTAAACAAGATTTAAGACTAGAACGTGAAAGAGATATCCAGTCTATATCTTATAATCTATAAGCACAAAATCATCTAGTATACATAGGTAGAATTAACAACAAATGTAAAGTGATATCAAGTCTTCAGACTTACCTCATAAAAGCAAATAGCAATAGTGTATCTGACCGGTACTTCAGGGTCATGGCAAAGGCAGAAGAATGTAGAATAGAGTTCCATGTGGAAGTTTTTAGGATCAACAAAAACAATCATGGCCTGGTGGAGGTGGAAGGGAGGAGATGAGTGGGAAGGAAAGAAAAACATGCATCAATACCTAATACTATAATCGTTTCACTTAAATTGAAATCATGTTCTCTTAATTGTAATTTAATTAGAAATCATATTTGGAAGATCCAGATATGTGTCTATCATTCTGATTTATACAGAGATATAAATTTCACAAATATTTACTCTGCACGTACTATGTATGCTAGACATAATGCTAAGCAGCAAGTGTCAAAAGTGGCAATATTTTGCATGCCATCTATGCACATATTTTAAAGTTATAATAAAAATCTTCAGTAAATATAAATACATATTTATTACCGGAAAGTTATAAGCACAGTTCTTCCGTACTGAAATATATTTCTTCTCCTGCTCTAGGATTTGGGGTGGAATCTGGTTTTCATTGTGTCCATTTTCTTGTTGCAAACCCAATGTACAAAGTTTCTTATAAAATTCCAAAAATCTCAAGTGCTGATCTGGGGTGAAAATTCCTAAAACAAATATAAAAACCTATGCTCAACATTTCAACTGAAAACAAAATTTAAAAAGGGAAAATCAAAGTACAATAAAAATATAATTGGAGCCAAATACTTAAATAAATGGTTACAGATCGTTTATAAATAAAAGGAACATGAAAAGAGTATCTGTTAGGAATCTAACAGATCACATTATTTTACCTCATGTTAATACCAGTAATATTTTAATTTCAAAAGTATAACTTACATATGCAGGAACTATATCTGCATTAATTGCTGCAGCATGTATCATATTAAAGGCCACTAAAAAGTCACTGATAGTAACATTATGGCTATTTATACATCTGCTATTTTCTTATAGTAAATGTTCTAAAATTGCTGGCAGAAAAGACACATGCATGTGTGTATGTGTCTCTGCAGGGAAGGAGCTTAAAAATTGAATCTGAAAGACAGCAAAGTAAATTCAAAATATTTTTAATCAATGGAATGGTTCCACTTCATTAACTATCTCAAGGAGCTAGAAACTCATAATATATTGTTATGAGTTCATTATTAAACAGTCTATCTCACATTGATACAGTAAGCTAAGAACTATGTGTTCAAAATGCCAAGAGTTATGGCATTATTCCACATCCCAAGCTGAACTTCTCTAATGATATAATTATTCAATAAATGGTTAATAAGTGTATACTTACTACATAGAAGTAGTTAATAAGCCTGAGCTTCTATTATCACATACCAAATAATACATAAGTATAAAATATTCAGATTTAAAGAGCTATGCTTACTTTATTCTGTCATTGTTCTTTCAAATAGGTTCTATTGGTGAAAAAGTCATTCCTAAATGTGCTCTAAATGATGCTATCAAAATTCTAAGATCTCATAAGATTTTTATATACTTAAGAGTTAGGCTTTACAATTAACTGAAGAGCCAAAGTTTAATGACTGAGGTAGAAAAAAAAGGGAAAAATTATCTACAGTCTCAAAATTCTTAGGATATATCATACCATATAGTCCATGACATAGTTTTCCTAGATGGAAAGATAAAGAAATAAGAATTGATTCATCTGCTTTGAAAGATTTTTCACAAAATGATTTCACTAAGGGAAGTATAGTTTGACTTCTGTCATCTGGAAAACAAAACAAAATAATACATACTTTAAATTCAGTCATCCACATTGCACATGTGGAAACTAATACACACACAAATTCCAGAAAGAAAAATTACTATGTTAGCCTCATAGTAACAGAAAATACCTGAAAGCAACAATGATGGAGGTGGGTGGTGAAAAAGGGGTAAGAGGAGGCTTGAAATGATCAAAAACTTTAATGTCAGGTTAAGGGGTTTGGACTTCATACTGCAGGCCATTGGGAACAGAATATAAAGAGTGATTATGAATTAAAAAGCTAAGATGATTGAGGATTTGAGTCTGAATAACTAAAAGAATTCTAACACCATTAACATAAATAGATAAACAGTAAGCAAAGGAAACTTTTCTTATTCTCTTTTACACACATCTCATACCATGCTACAGCTTAAGCCCATTTTATCATTTTTTACTAAAATTACATTAGCTTATAATATGTTCTATGTATTGAATCTCATCACTTTTACTTCTTAGATGGCTCTTCTTTAAAAAATTAATCAGTTATTTGAGTACATCTGCTTAGGTCACAAGTATCTGATATACTGGCGATTTTTAAGTCTCAATTCTAAATGCTCTCCAAATTTCTCACAGTTTTCTTAAATTTCAGAAATGAATTACTTCTTTATTTTCTGGAAATACTAAGTAAAATGCTATAACAGGCTTACGAGTATTATTATTACTATTATCATTACATTTCGGTGCCATATCTACTATTTTTGTTAAATGACATTCATTCAACACACTATATTTCTTACAGAACAAGCCTTGTAACTAAGTAGAAGTAGAAATATGAATAATAAATGGTCTCTGATTTTGAGAAATGTAAATCGGCAAAAAAGCCAAATACAAAAAATATAAGACAGTGTGATCACTGTCTTAATAGCTGGTATAAGGCAGGGATCTATAAACTTTTTTTGTAAATATTCTAGGCTTTGCAAGCTCTGTCTCAACTACTCAGCTCTGTTCTTGCATTACAAAAACAGCCACAGACAATACGTGAACAAAGAAGTGTGGCTCTGTCCCAATAAACTTTATTCACAAAAACAGGGGGCGGGCCAGATTTGGTCCAAGGGCCATAGTTTGCCAACCCCTGGTATAAAGGATTTAGAAAGATGTCAGGGAGGAAACTGTATTTAAACTGGGAACTAAAGAAGCAGAAGGATCATTCTCAGCAAACTATCGCAAGGACAAAAAACCAAACACCGCATGTTCTCACTCATAGGTGGGAATTGAACAATGAGAACACATGGACACAGGGCGGGGAACATTGCACACCGGGGCCTGTCGTGGGGTGGGGGGAGGGGGAAGGGATAGCATTAGGAGATATACCTAATGTAAATGACGAGTTAATGGGTGCAGCACACCAACATGGCACATGTATACATATGTAACAAACCTGCACGTTGTGCACATGTACCCTAGAACTTAAAGTATTAAAAAAAAAAAGAAGCAGGAGATGGCTAGGAGAAAAATAGAGGGAAGGAAACAATAGAGAAAGAAAAAGTATGAGAAAAGACTAGAGGTGTGAAAGAATCTGGTATGCTAAGGAAGTGGGACTGGAGCATCAGACACAAGAGGAGTGGGAAAGAATGGTAGGAAATAAAGCCACAAACACAGGTTAGGCCCAGCTCTGTGATAAATGGGTGTGGGCAGTAAAAGAGAAAAGATCAAAGATGATGGCAAGGTTCTAGTTTGGAGCCTGGGGATGCCCCATTATTAGTGGAAAAAAGATTTATTCATTCACTTATCATGTATTGCAGTTTTACTCCTCTGGTTTGTCATATTGTCTAAATGATTGTTCTGGAATTTCCAAACACAATTATTGTCCA
Organism: Symphalangus syndactylus; assembly: GCF_028878055.3. Lineage (NCBI taxonomy): Eukaryota > Metazoa > Chordata > Mammalia > Primates > Hylobatidae > Symphalangus > Symphalangus syndactylus. Next base: position 22,789,267 of record NC_072430.2, read on the forward strand.
TATTGCAATAATCTTTAAGAGGCTTCCTAGAGTTCGGATAAAATGTTGGTAATCCAAGTAAATGTAATACTATAATTATACGATTGAATTCTGTACCTAAGTACTTGACATTTACTCCTCCAAATTTCTCTTTATCAAAATAGTTAATGTTTACTGATAACTAATATCCAGCATTAGTCAAGAGTCTAGTCATACATTCAGTAGAGCAGTTAACTGTCTTTGTGACATGATTTACATAACACTAACGAATATCTCTTTACCCTCTCCCACTCAAATACCCCATCCCAAATTTCTCCCCCAATGGCCATGAGATCTCTAGCATTAAAATATTATTAAGGAGAGGAAACTCATGTAGACAGTGTCTCGGGATCTGTCTTAATGTCAATTAGGTGAAAAAGTTAAAGTCAAATCCTTAGCCCTATACACACACAAGTCAGTTAAGTTTTGATGAGAGAAAAGAGAGATGGAATATGTAGCAACACTGTATGCCATGTGGTACTGGTTTTAATATGGTTTGTCTCCATCAAAATGCCTGTCAAGGCTTGGCCTCAGTGCAGCAATACCGGAAGGTGAAATCTTTAAGAGGTGGGGCCACATGGGTCCACCCACTGGCTCCACCTTCATGGGTTGACTGGTGAAGTTCCTGTGGTATTGAGATCTCCTTCACAAGTGACTGGGTTAGCTCTCGTGGGACTGGGTTGGTTCTCTGGAGAGCAGGTTGTTACAAAGTCAGCTTCTTTTGTTCCCTCTCCCTTTTGCAGGCCTGCTTCCCCTTCCACTTCTCTGCCACATTATGAGGCGGCATGAGGCCCTCATCAGAAACAGGTCAGATGGGGCTGCCTGATCTTGAACTTCCCAGCCTCTAGAAATGTGGGCCAAAATAAATTCCTTTATAAATTACCTGGTCTCAGGTATTCTGTTATAGCAACACAAAATGGACTACGACACCATGAGGGTAAAAGTGAAAGCCACGAAGACACCAAAACAGAATGAAACATAAAAAGAGGGAGAGGAAGGGAGGCTTAACATAAGAAACTCTAAATCTACTTTTATTCCTTATTAGTGACATAAAACATGTAGAAAAACACTGTTTTCAGAAGCAAAGATGTAGCCACATGATTTACCTGTATCAAATATGTCAAGCAGATTAACCAAAGTTTCAAAAGCTGCAAGTCGTACACTGCTGCCTTCATCCCTAGAAAGCTCTATTAATTCAGGGAGCACCACATTTTTTGTAAGTTCTGTCCTGCACAATAAGCAATAGAAGAAAATAAATCAAATCAATAAATGTGTAGCAAGAACTTACTAAAAACCAGTGACTGGGCTAGTTGCTGCAGAAAATATGAAAAATCATAAAGATACTGTTCCTGCTCTCCAGAAGCTTTCAGTCTTATTGGGAAAGCACACCATACATATAAGAAACATTAATAGTAATTTCATAATGATTTAAATCAATCCCACTTCCTCTAGCATATTATTACCTACAGAAATCTTAATAACTAAGAGTTTATATTAAACTTTATAAATTATAATATAGTTTTCCATTTTAAGCAGCTTCAGCAAAAATCTGGACTAATTAGAAAAACTTATCAGTAGTAACTGCAGAAACCTAAATAATATATTTCTATCTAGATTTCAGGGTATAAATTATTTTCCATTCACCTAATACATGAAATTACGGTAACTAATTTCTATATAGAAGACGATATATGACTCTAGGTGTCCTATCTAGCAGAATGAAACATAATATAAATACTTTTAGGGAGTATACAATATTTATAATACAATCACAAATAGTTTGTATTCAACATTTTGTTTCTGCTTATTCCTCATGATAAGGTGTCATTGTAATGACAAACACTCTGATTAAGGAGAGCCTTGTGATGTGGTTAGCTTTCTTGGGTACAAGATGGAAAATGGCATCAATTATAATTGACATAAGATGTTGATAGAGCCCAAGAAAGTTATTAAGAGCTGTAGAAAACTTTTAAAAATTTCAGGGCAAATCTCAAAGACTCTAAGACAATGCTGTCAAGTAGAACTTTCTCCAATGATGGAAATGTTTATCATTTGTGCTCTTCAGTAGGGTACTATTGAGCATTTTTTAAAATAAGTTTATTATGAATGAGGAACTAAAGCTCTAATTTTCTTTAATTTTCCTTATTTTAAACTAAAATAGCCACATGTGACTAGGGGCTACCATATTAGACAGCATACCACATGACAAGGACTTGAGCAACTGAAGAGCCACAAAAAAAAAAAAATACTTTTCTAAGAGACTGATCTAGATCATACAGATAGAGATGTTAACATTACCAGTACTTCACAAACATTCGGCAAATACAGGATGCAGACAGAGGAGGTAAAAGAGTAAAATGTGACAGAACATATCCAAAGTTCATAAAAATTTATTTCATATAAATTTTGCTCAAAATATATTTGTATACATACTTAAATCCTTGAATTTATTAACAATGAAAGAAAATAGTTTAAGAAAAATAATTTCATCTCTATAGTAAAAGTTATTTCCATTCAATCTTTAAATAGAGCTCTCTTTTTTTCAAAAACGTGACAGTGACGCAAATTCAACTTAATTATCTCTGGGCATTAAAAATGAAAATAATCACAACAAATAACTCTTTCATTAATTGTGTTAAACTTCCAACACAACACTTAAATACTATTTAGCAAGAGTGGACACAAGACAGAGTACACTACCATACCCTGTGTGACATTCCACCATACCCTGTGTGACATTCTACCATACCCTGTGTGACATTCAAAAGCCTTTTCAGAGCCTTAAATATTGGCCTAGATTTTTAAAAAATTAACAAAGGTACAAATGACCACAATCTGATTGTCCTAGCTTGTGCAACAAAGAACCAGTTGAAATCAGTGCAACTTCTGCTAAAAATGAGAGGTTCCAATGATTTTTGTACCAATTTTGAATCTTGTTTTTAAAAGAAAAGATGTCCCAAGATGGTTTTTAGGTAAGACTCCCTTTAATATCATACTTCTAAGATTGAAATGAGATCAGTTCTTATGGGTGAAGAGATTGGCTGCTATGCCTCTCCTGGAGCTTCAGGCACCCATAGAACAAGGAGAGCAACAGCTGGGTACGGTGGCTCACACCTGTAATCCCAGCACTTTGGGAGGCCGAGGCGGGTGGATCACAAGGTCAGGAGATGGAGACCGTCCTGGCTAACACAGTGAAACCCTGTCTCTACTAAAAATACAAAAAATTAGCCAGGCGTGGTGGTGGGCGCCTGTAATCCCAGCTACTTGGAAGGCTGAGGCAGGAGAATGGCGTGAACCTGGGAGGCGGAGCTTGCAGCAAGCCGAGATCGCGCCACTGCACTCCAGCCTGGGCGACAAAGTGAGACTCCCTCTCCAAAAAAAAAAAAAAAAAAAAAAAAAAAAAGAACAAGGAGAGCAACAAAACAAACATTGGAAGCCTGAAGTTTCACAGGAGCTACAGAAAGGCTTCCATTAGAGTGTAGTCGGCCCTCAACATCTGCAGATTCCACATCTGTGGATTTAACCAACCATGAATAGAAAATATTCAGAAAAAAATTTCTTCTTTACAGAACATGTACAGACTTTTTTTCTTGTCATTACTTCCTGAACAATACAGCATAACTATTTACATAGCATTTATATTGTATTAGGTATTATTAGCATCTAGAGATGATTTTAAACATGTGGAAGGATATAAGCAAGTCATATAGAAATACTACACTTTTGTATCAGAGACTTGAGCATCCTCAGATTTTGGTATCCAAAAGAGGTCCTGGAATAAAGTCCCCAAGGATATGGAGGGACAACTGCAATCCCATCTGAAATGACCCAATAATATAGTCAAAGAATAGCCAGTCAAACATATTCCAAGTATGGTTTATATTGGGCTATCTTTTCTTTCCTGAATCTAGGTGTCTAGAACGATAACTGAGCAACTAAGATGAGAAAAAAAGAAATTAACATTAATCAAATGCCTACCACCATGCTAAGCACATTCCTCTTTATCTCTTTTAATCCAGACATACAGGAGGTACTTGTTATGATCATTTTTAAAGATCAAATATAGCCTTTCAATGGCATGCTTTCATGGAAATGGCATAAGGAATTTAAAGTATACCTACCCAATGCCCTGGGCTATATTTTCTAATTGCCTACACATACAAGATCGAACTTCATATTCTACATCTTGACAGAGTGATTTTACCAGAGGAAGTATTTCTCGCTTAATGCTGAAGGTGGGGAGAAAAGAAACATGCAAATGAATGAGTGTTTCAGAATAATATTCCCAATTATCATTAAAATCTTAACTCACCTTAATAATAACAAATGTACTTTAATAGAAAAAAAAGTTTACAAGGTATTTTACATATCTTATTAAATTTGGATGTTATTAGCTACTTGTAAATTATGTATATCACACAGTCTTTTTAAAATAAAGGTTAATTTTGGATTGGCAGTTGAAATGTCTATAGCTAAGATAAAAGGCCGTAGCAGTAGAATATCTGAGTCTAGCAACCATCAACCAAAATATTCTTCAGCTTTACTCTTGTATCATAATTACAAAACACTCCATTCCTTTCATTTGGTATTTAATAAGCAGGCAAGAAGTAGCACATGAATTATAAACATGCTCCATAAAACCTCACAATAAGTTAAATTATTCAAAATAACAAATTCATTACAACAGTGTAAAAAAGCAGAAATTCTATCTTTAAGCCGCTGCCAATTTTGAAAGTCAATAAGGTAACGCCATTTTATCCTCAAAACTATATTTGGTATGAGATAGGGAAGATTAAGATAGGAAGTAGGAAAAAAGTTAACCTTATCAATTCTGAAAAGTTGAGACTGAAAAGAAAGGCATCTGAATAAGTAAATTCGTCATGAGAATTCTATAAAGTTAAAATAGTTAATATAACTAAATTTGTATGCAGTATGAAATAATACAAATATATTGTTACACAGTCATTATACATTTTAAATCAATGTAATAAAGTAGACCAAAAATTACATAAAAATACTCACGTGTGGGCATCAAATTTGTTGGTCAATTTTCCTAAAATTTTACAACTAACTAAACGAGACTGGACTGTTTGGGAAAGTTGTGCCTTGGAAACAAGTGGATTCAAAATCTAAAGAGAAAATTTAGAGAAAAAAATTCACAAAATTTTATACATTCATGCCACTCATGTCAGCTATTTCCTGCAGAGTATTTTAAAGTTCTAAATGTTTTTAAAGAACCTGAATTACGATTTGAGGTTCATGACTCAATAACTTGGATTATCTTATTTGTCTTCTGAGTTATTAAGGTAAAGATAATTACAAATTATGCAATTAAAACAATTAGGAAAAAACTGAAGTAAAGTTTATGGTGATTTTACAATGCTCTGTATGCACGGATAAAAGTAGAATTTTGAAACACATATTTTAAAAAGAAAAAAGCAAATTAATGACTAAATACCTTGAAATGTATTTTTATTCCATATAAATTAATTTTTATATGTATCCTAATGGGATGAAAAACGTGATAGCTTCAAATAAATCCTATTAAATAATTCTGTCATTTGAATACAATAAGCCAAGTCTGATATTGCATTATGTATATACTGGGCACTCAAATACTACAACCTGACAGACTGTAAAACACTATGAAGATCAGACTCTGATTCTAGTCCCAGTTCTTTAGTTTGTCCAAATAATCTCGCTATTTTTTTTTTTTTTTTTTTTTTGAGACGGAGTCTCGCTCTGTCGCCCAGGCTGGAGTGCAGTGGCACAATCTTGGCTCGCTGCAAGCTCCGCCTCCTGGGTTCATGCCATTCTCCTGCCTCAGCCTCCCAAGTAGCTGGAACTACAGGCGCCTGCCACCACGCCCAGCTAATTTTTTGTATTTTTAGTAGAGACGGGGTTTCACCGTGTTAGCCAGGACGGTCTGGATCTCCTGACCTTGTGATCCACGCGCCTCGGCCTCCTACACAGCTGGGATTACAGGTATGAGCTGCCGCACCCAGCCCATAATCTCGCTATTTCTAATCTCCAGTTTCTCATCTATTTAAAATGGAAATGAGACTATGTCCTACTAAGATCTCTTTAATTTCTAAAATTCTATGACTCTATAGTCAACTGGCTTGTTTCCTCTCAAAGTAGCTGGAATTACTGAATATGCATTGATAATTTAGAAGTGAAAAGTTTAGAATAAATTACACATCTAAAATCTTTGAAACCACATGTTAAATAATATGGTATTCTAGAGTAAAAATTGCATTATACAGCATATTGCTTTTCAAAAAATATAAAAATCGCACGTCTATATTACGTTCGACACTTAAATATGCATAATCATCTAGATGTTTGGCATCAAGTATGCAAACATCCTTATAACCAGAAAATCTTCCCATTTTCAAGCCAGTATTTAAGCATTGTGATAGGACCATAAACTGTATGAAGACAAAGAAAGGACAAAGACACTTAATGAAGTCAGTAGAGGACATTTCATTGGCTGATGACTCCTTTTTTCAATCATGATATATTTAGAAAGAAATGTATATAGGAATAATGTTCAAAGAATACGAAATCTTTTCATTAGTGGATACATTTTCTTTCCATTTTTCTTCTTCTCTCATTGTAATTTATTTAAAGTCTTTAGAGAAGAGTATGTTGTTCAATGTTGAAAATTAATAGGCAAACAACATGTTGGGAATAATATTTGTAAGTATAACAAAGAATTAGCAACCATAATAAGTAAACAGCACATATAAATAGTGATTAAAGGATAGGATCAAACAATTGCAAAGGAATAGAGAGAAACTGATATAAATATGAGAAAATATTCAACAGCATAATAATTTAAAAATTCCAATCAAAATGTAATTCCATTTTTGGCCCATTAAATGTAATAGAAACACTATTGCCGATAAAAGTCCAGGAAAAGAGCATCTTCACATATTGTTAGTCAAAAGCTTAAGAATATTAATGTCCTCTGATCCATTAATTCCTTTTTGAAAGCTACAATTAAATTATCTGAAAAATAGGAAGAGCTCTACAGAAATGTTCATTAACGTCCTATTCAATAGTAAAATATAAGCCTGAAAACAGGCTTAAATGTTTCACAAGTAAAATATTCTGCAGCTACTATCAAATGAGTTTAAAATAATATAGAAAGTAATGCTAAGTGAAAAACAGCCATATATAAATTCAGTATGATCACTGATATGGCAAGCCAAGCAGCAACCATATATAGGAAAAAATCTGAAAGGAAATACATCAGGACCTTAAAAGTGGACAAGTACAGAGCTATGAATTCTTTTTTCTTCCTTCTATATTTTATATTTCTCAAATTTTCTCCAATGTGCACGTTACATTCAAAATGAAAAACAACTTTCTTTTTTAAAAATCATTTTTGACAAGAAACCTTTAAAAAAAAATACCCTAGAGTGACTTACTTACTAGTATTTGCCCCCATGAAAAGTATTACCTCATGCCGTAGGGTTTCTTTTGGCAATACTTCTATAACAGACAGAAGAGTTTCCAGCCATGCATTGCTGACACCTGGTTGACACAGATAAAACATACTAAATTAAACATCTCACTTCAAATTCAGTTTCAACTCAGCCATTAATAGTTACAATAGCATTTAATGTTAAAATGGAAATAATTATTTTCATTACTATTCTAAAAAGTTTCTCTATTATTTTGTCTCAGCCAACAACTAGAAAATTTTTATATTTTTAAAAATAGTATTGGTGAGATATCTTTAAAGCAAGGTTTGCTCTTTTATTGTACAATACTATAAACATGACTGCTAGAAAAGGAAAAAAACTAAGAAGAAGGTATAAATCATAAGATGAATTAATGGATCTTCAGCTTTCAAGGAGATTAAATTTTGTGGGTTTTATAAGAAGACAGCCATAGCTATTTTAAGTCATTCCACTGCTCAACTCCTAGGCAGCATGGCCTTACTCAGTTATCCTCATCAGGCTAACAGTATTTATATAATATCATGGCCATACACAAAAAACAATAAACAAGTATATAATTAAGCATGCCGGGCCCCTGACCTGTGTCCCTGTGCTCCAGATGCAGGAGAATGACTTGGAGGAATGAGTGGGTATATGCATGAATTGACACTGATTCGTCCTGCAGAATGGTCAGAAATGACACTGCAGCCGTTAACTGCATTTCCACTCCTGCAACATGCAGGGCTTCCTGTATAATCAGAAAGAGTTTGCTATTTACATAGATGAGAGATCACAAATTATAATTTTTAAAAATCCAAGGTTATAGAAACTAGTCATATTCCATAAAATTAGACATATGACCTTAAAGGATATGTACTTATTTTAGAGAACTATATTAATCTGCTCTTGATCATTTAACTCATTAGACTACATAAAATTTAAGTATCTTAGGATTTTATAAGTAACTTTCCATCGCTTTATTGAATAAAAATTATAAACAGTACATAAACCCTTAAGCAACAGAGTGGAAACTTTTGATAAGTTTTCTGTTTTCCTGTTTGGATTGTGACAGTTTGTCATCCTACCTAGAACAATGTCAAAGCTCAGACAGTCACATGTGTTTCCATTATTTGTGTTTCAAAAAATAAATATCATACATTCTACTATGAAAAAGAATACACTTAAGAGTATGCAAAATATTTCCCCTTTAAACAACTGAAGAGAACACAAATTACCATGAAGTAAACTGTTTTCAAAAGAAAATTTCTTAAGAATATGCTATTAAAAATTAATTATATTCATAGCCATCTCCATCCACAATTTAAAGAATTTTAAAATGCATATCCAAAATTAAAGCCTACATTATAGTATGTTTTCAACGCACCAAAGGGTCAAAAAAACTATCTTTTCACATAAGCCTCAAAGATATTACTGTACTTCTCTATGACAGACAGAGAGTGTGTGTGTTTGTATGTGTAATGTAAAGGCAACAAAAAGTATTACTTGTTCAATCAATTATGGCAATAATGAAAATTTCCCTTATATGCCTATTTTATAATATAATAAAGTCAGTAGAACAACCTGGAACTTAGTCATAAAATAAAGTTTCATATCAGTGATCTTAGGAATATTAATCCTTCTGCATTATTTCCTAATCTATAAAATGTGAATTATAGCAACATCTTCATGAAGATTTAAATCATTTAAACAGAACTTTTGTGATTTATCAACTTGTACAAAATGAATGTTTAAATAATTATTATTGTATTATCCACTGTCTTCTGTCTGTATCACCCTTGGATCTAGTTGGAATCTCAGTTGCTCGCACCTTCACTGATCTCTCCCTAAAACCTGCTCCTCCTGTAATCTTCCTCATCCTGATAAATAGTAAATGACATCTCTGCCCTTCTAGCTGCTCAGCCCAAAAACTGTGGGGTCATCCTTAACTCCTCTCATTCCCTCACTCCCCACAGTCAAAAGACCAATAAATCCTGAAGGGTCCACCTTCAAAACAGATCCAGAATCTGAACACTAATCACCTCTCCTGTTGCCACCCTAGTCCAAGTCACCATCTTCTCCAGCCTCAATTACTCAAAAAACCCTTAACCAGTCCCTGATTCCATCATTGTACCTCTACTATCCATTCTCTATACTGTAGCCTGAGGAATTATTTTAAGAAATAAGTCAGATAATGTCACTTTTCTGCTCAAAACTCTCCCATGGGCTTCCATCTCACTCAAGGGAAATGTCAAAGTCCTTTTAATGACTTACAGTATGTGTTCTCAGTTCCCCTTTTCCCAGATTTCCATATGGCTGGCTCCCCTACCTCTTTCAAGCCTCTACTCAAATACCACCTTTTCAATGAGGCCTTCCCTGATGACCCTACTTCGAGTTGAAAGTCACCTCCTTACCCCAGTTCTCACTACCCCCCTTTACCGGTTTATTCATTACCATCATCCAATGCACAACATGTTTATTTGTTTATGGCCTATCTTTCAAAACTGGACACAAGCTTCATGTATCCCCATCTCCTAGCACGCAGCAGGCATTCAGTAAGCAGCTGCCAGGTGACTAAATGTCTCTTACCCTCTCACCTACGCTTTCTGCTCTTGATGTTCTCTCCCTTCACACACATTTTGCACATCTCCCAAAAAGTGGCTTCAAGAGATTTTGAGGTGAGTCCTAAAGATTAGGAATTGGCAGAATTAGATAGAAGGCAAAACAAAAATGGATCACATAAAAATGTATTCTCAATCCTCTTTCTATCATGTCCATGCTGCTGTCTTCTACCCTAACATCACCATAATGATGATTTGGACCTATATACCCAGTCTTCTTGATTCAGCACAGTGGGACACTGTCAGTCATCACAATAGGAGATAACATAGGGATTTCTACAGCAGAAGAAACAGAATAGTAAAGCACTTTGATAAAGGCCAGCAAGCTAATAACTGGCAACTCTAACAAACAATTGTCTACCAGATGCCAAAACACTCCTACGCACTGAATTCTTCCTCACAGACTCTGCACTTCCATTCATCATTTATTAAGGCATGACTTAAAGCAATGCTAAGCCTTCATGTGGTGGTGTGGGAGATCTGGCAGTGGCATTTCCTGTGGCAAATGTCTATGTGCTATGGTTAATTGCCAGAAAACCTACCACATATTAGAGTGGCTGATTTTTGTTTTATTCTAAACTTTTGTATCACACACAAAAACATTATTTTACATCTTTTTTCAACCAAAAGTTAATTACACATCATGAGAGTTCTTGGCTGAGAGAAAGAGGGAAAGAATGTTAAGAGTATAAAGCAGAAGCAGCAATTGGTCTCTGAAATCAATCCTCCCATACCCCTTTGTTTTAGTGTTCCCAAAAGAAACATTTCTTCCACACTAACAATCTGGGGTTTGGAAAACACTTTTAAAAGATTTGATGTGGCCAGTATACATCACTAACAGGTTTCAGAAGGCACAGCTTTTATTTAGAAACAGAAAGGACTTTGCAAATAAATATTAAAATCAATTGTGAGGGCCACAATGTACATTCCAGTTCACATGAGTCTGTTAACTTCCAAGAGATGCAATTCTGCCCCCTCTTAAAGTCATTAAAGTCCTGGGTTTTGTACGTATGCAAACTTTATACAAAAGAAGAACATGAGAAGCTCTCCAACTTCATATCTTCTTACTGTATTATTTAGTCTTGACTCCCGCAGCAACATTTGCCCCAACTATTTTGCATTTAATTTTCGAAAAATCCTCAAGTCTTATCAGGATTTGGGTTTTTCTCTTGTTGTGCTGACTTCAGCATCTGGGACTGTCCACTGTTAAGAAACCAGCACAGACTAAGAGATTTCATCACTGCTAAAAATCAACTGATTTTCTAAACATATTTTTCTGAAACATAATACAATAAGAGTTCAATACTTACCAGTAAGTGTTCTCCTCCACAGAGTCACACCCTCTGGACAAACATATGTGAGATCCATACTCTCTGGATAAATAAATGTGCATCCTCATGGACCTTGGAAGACACTGAAAAGTAAATTCCTCTATTGCTTAAGTGCATGCCTTAATGCTAGTTACCATTCCTCTTACATTACTATTGTACGGCTGGCATCCCAACTTGAATTCCTCAAAAATGAAATAAGACATTAAGAGTTAATGGTACATTTCCAAGTTTTAAAAACTGTACCCATTCAAGGAAGGAAAGTGTAGTAGACATGTCTGTGTTTAAATTCGCTCTTTAGTTAGCATGAGCGGTGCAAGAAAGCATTTTGTAAAACAACATAATACACTCCTTGCAGAGAGGGAAATAGCTCTGTCTCCAACAAGCCTGTATTGTATCCATCAGGAAGATATTTCTCCTTACAATACACAATATAGAAAAGCATCAAATAAATCATTGGCTTACTCCAAAAGAGCAAGTGTTTAAATTTCATAAATTCTGAAAAGAATCTTATTAAATAAATCTGAAAAATATATTTATCATGAATAGTGCTAGTAAAAGGTAAAGGAACTCTAAAATTACAAACTGTGTATTTTTAGAGATAGCATTGATTATTTTGAAATTAAATAATAGGGACTTCTATATTAAAATACTGAAGATCTGGGACATATAAAATATCTGGGGTATTAAAGATCATAAATGTGGGAGTTTTTAGTAAGTAACATAATAGTGTAACAGCCCTCTTCATTATAAAATCATGATATTTATAAAAGACTATCAAATAGGTTAAATATGAATAATTGAAATATGCCAGGTTCTAAGATACCTTTAATGATTATACCTCAGTATTTTCTCTATCCCTGATTGCCACATTCCACCACTAAAATAAAGGGTGTAAAGGACTAGATGAGATCACTGAAAATCAAAATCTGAGAGGGAAAAATGAAGTGAAGACAATAAACACAAATAACAAAGGGAGATATGTTTTACCATTCCTAAGTCTGTATTTCAGTGATTAGCAAGGTTCATGAGGAGGTACACATAAAATATCCTTAAGAACACTTTCCATAAAGGAAATACCAATAGTAAGTATCATATGACTATTGTAAATATACAATAAAATATGCTGCCATGCAAATCATAAGAACATCAAAACAAATCAATTTAAAGACCACGGTTTTACAACTGAGCCTTCCAGTTGCAGTACTCTGCTAAGTCATTTTTAAACGTAACAAATTAGAATCACAGGAATTTCATAATTTAGGCTTAAAATGTAAATAAGCAGCAATTCAAAACTTTGCAAAGAAAGGATGTGCTTTTCAAAGAAATATCTTTTTAATGGATGTGACAGCTATAAAGAACCATTCCTTCCAAATGATTCACTGTAGCAATATTTAATTAATTCAATATTTTTTCCAAAAATTATACACAGTTCTCTTAGAAAACAAAGCAGCCATGGAAGGTCTAGCAAATATCTATAAGCAAGAGGAAATAGGGCTTTTTTTCCCCCAAGTCAGCCATAATACTTTCACCTTCTATCCTAATCTTTCTCAAAAGTAGCCCAAAGAAAATCTAATTCTGAAGATAATAACATTTTAATTTCATTCAAGTCCCAGCATCATACTATGTATTCTGGGAAATTGGAAAGAAGTCAAAGATAAGGATCTTTACCTTTGAGTGATTCCTGTTGACTATATATGCTCACTCAAATGCTCAGTTACGTTCAAGGCACTGTGCCGCGAGGTGCTAGAGACCTAGAGACCCAGCAATGAGCAGGACTAACAACGTACAGACACCTAACTGCACTGGCAATAGAGTCTTACTTAACCTGATTTCAGGTACTGGATGATTTGAAGCTGAGCTGTCCTCCCCTGCAAAGAACAGTCTATTCAGGACTGCCCTTATTCCTACTGCAGAGGGGCTTACCAGGGACTCTGCAAGGCTGTCAGAGAAGTCACTTAGGCTCTCAGTCCCTCAAGACCCCCTTCTAGAATCAGCAAATACCCCCAGGCCCAAAGCAGGCCCCAAATTACATGCTCACTTTTCTGGATATTTGTTGTCTCTTAGATCTTGGAAGGGTAATTTTTTACTACCCTGTTAGTTTCCATAGGCCTGTATGCAGATGATTTTTATGCTTTGTTCAGCTTTAAAAGTTATCTTTGCCAAGAGAGTTGATTAGAATTTCTAGTCTGCCTTTATTGAAAGAGGAAGTTCCCTTTCCTGTTATTATTCCTTCTTGATTTAATCTTAGAATGAGATTAACCCCAACGTTTCTATTTATATACCTGCATAGGTTCTCTGTGCACACATACCCCTCTACCATATCCTGTTCACCATATCCACATCCACACAGATCAACTGATTGCTTTCTAACAATACGTTAGAAGTAATCAAGAACCTAAAATTAAATATTTTGCCAAAACCCTTGTGATATATGTACTTAATTTACACTTCTAGTTCTTAAGCTTCCTTATTTTCTTGGTGTAAAATTACGTTTCCAATAGCAGTTCTCCACTTTTGGTCTTCATTTTCTCTGTAGACAATCTCCTCCACACAAATGACTTTAAATGTAATCTGTATAAATTTTACTTTTTTATACTCTGAACAGGCAGACCTGTTCAGAGTATCACATCCGTATATACAACTCTCTGCAAACTCTACTTCGGATGTCTCAAAGGTATCTCAAAGGTAACAAGTCCAAAATTGAGCTCATGGTATTTCCTCTAACACCTGGGCCTCCTCCAGTCTCTTGTCCTAACGTGGGCTTTCTCTAGTCTCCCATCTTAGTGTGTGCCACTGTTACCCACCTGGTTTACAAACCAGGATTTCAGGAGTTATCCTTGATGCTCTTGGTTTTTTATTGCTCATATAGTCCTGGTTTTGTTTTGTTGTCTATCTCTTTAATCCATCCACCTCTCCAACCAGGCTACTTCCACCCTAGTCCAAGCTATTTTGAAGGTTTGCTTAGGTAAGGGTAACAGATTCCAAGTGATCCTCACCCACTACATCCCTTCCATTCCATCCTACATCACTCTTTTCTGATTCATTTTCGACTTTACAGTCAGCAAGAGATTTCAAAGCATTTAAAACTATAATTTGAATATTCTCTTGCATAATGCACCTAAGGATCTGCATAATTTGGGCTTTTTCACTGTCTCAGCAACTCCTCTTGCTTCATGCTCTAGGCACACTGATTTTCTCTCAGTGAATCTGCATTCAATCTGCATGCTTCTCTTTCCTTCTCAATGCTGGGAATGTTTGCTTTCCTATCTCCCCTTATCTTGCCCTTCATCTAATTATTTCTCTTCATACATGTAATGTCACACCAACAAAATAAGGAAGCTTAAGAACTAGAAGTGCAAATTAAGGACTATATCACAAGGGTTTTGGCAAAATATTTAATTTTAGGTTCTTAGTTACTTCTAACATATTGTTAGAAAACAGTCAGTTGATCTGTGTGGATGTGGAGATGGTGACAGGGTATGGTAGAGGGGTATATGTGCACAGAGAACCTATGCAGGTATATAAATAGAAACGTTGGGGTTAATCTCATTCTAAGATTAAATCAAGAAGGAATAATAACAGGAAAGGGAACTTCCTCTTTCAATAATGGCAGACTAGGTAACTCTAATCAACTCTCTTGGCAAGGATAATTTTTAAAGCTGAACAAAACATAAAAATCATCTGCATACTGGCCTATGGAAACTAACAAGGTAGTAAAAAATTACCCTTCCAAGATCTAAGAGACAACAAATATCCAGAAAAGTGAGCATGTAATTTGGGGCCTGCTTTGGGCCTGGGGGTACTTGCTGATTCTAGAAGAGGATCTTGAGGGAGGGACTGAGAGCCTAAGTGACTTCTCTGACAGGCTTGCAGAGTCCCTGGTAAGCCCCTCTGCAGTAGGAATAAGGGCAGTCCTGAATAGACTGTTCTTTGCAGGGGAGTACAGCTCAGCTTCAAATCATCCAGTACCTGAAATCAGGTTAAGTAAGACTCTATTGCTAGTGCAGTTAGGTGTCTGCCAGAAGAAAACATATTCCTTCCATGAGAAAGATATCATCCTAGGCCTCAAACTATTTCTACAAATAATTTGTTAAATACAAGACCAAGCACATAATCAATAATATCAATACATATAAGGAGATAAGATAATAAGCAGAAATAATACACAATATAAACATACCAAAAGGAGCTCCAGGTACTAGTGCTATATGATACATACATGGTTCAAGAGGATAAAAGATACAATTGAGGATTTCAACAGAGAATTCTCTAAGATATAAAAAATGGCAGATTTTAAAGAGCTAAATGGAAATTCTAGACTAGATAAATACAATAATCAAAATAAAAATCAGGTTAGATACAGATGAATTAGTGAGACAGAAGGTGTATTAGAATAAAACACTGATGAATCACAAACAGAAAAAAGGATGGAAAAGAAAGAAAAGAAGATAAAGGACAGGGAAATACTATTAAAAGATCTAATATATATAAAATTGGAGTCTTAGAAGGAGGAGAGAGAGAAGATTAGGCAGAGGCACATGTAAAAAGATATCTGAGAATTTTTCAAAACTGGCCAAAGAAAATAAGCCAGAGTCAAGAAGCCATAAATATGCCTCCATATTTCTAGAAATCTACAGATAAAGTGTAAAATTCTATGCTAATAAAAACATCTATTTAAAATGCATGTGGAAGACATTTTCAAACAGACAAAAACAAAGATAATTTGTTACCAGCAGACTTGTACTGAATACTAAAAGGTGTTCTTCAGGCAGAAAAAAAAAAGATTCCAAATGGAAATACTATAGGTAATAAAAAATGATAGCTATGTGGGTAAATCTAAATAGATATTGGTTAGATAAAACAACAATATGTAGGAGACCTGAAATATATAAATAAAATAGCTAACAACAATAACATGTAAGTCAGAAGAGGATTAAATAGAGAGCTGGAAGGTTCTTATTATCTAGGAAGAGGGTAAAAATACCAATGAAATTTGACTTTGATAATATGTCCTTTTTGTAATGTCTAAGGTCACTAACACAAGAAAAGTAAAAGAGTCTGTAACTTTCAAGCTAACAGAAGAGGGGGAAAGTGAAATAATAAAACTACTTAATCAATTCAAATAAAATAAATAAGAGAAATAGAAACATAGAGCAGTTGGCAAAAAGAAAAGCAAACTGTAAGATGACCCATGCAATTACATTAAATGTAAATGGGAAAAATATTCTAATTAAAATACAGTGTGAGATTGGATTAAAAAACAAAACCCAATCATGCTGTTTACAAAATAAAATCTAAAACATCAGGAGAAGCCACAGAGTCGAAGAAGAAATTTCAACACATAACCAGAATATGTAAAGTATTGTATCATTGAATGGTTATACCACAATTGACTTATCCATCAACAGTTGACTGATATTTGGGTTGTCTCCAGTTTTAGCTATAGCAAGTAAAGCTGCAAGGAACATTCACGTATAAGACTTTAAATGAAAAGATGCTTCATTTTCTCTTAATCCTAGGAGTTAAACAGCTTAGTAATATAGTAGATGTATGTTTAAATTTTTGAGAACCTGTTTTCTAAAGTTGTACCATTTTACATTCCCACCAACAGTGTAAGGGAGTTTGAGCTGCTCTACAGTCTTCCACAATACTTCATATGGTCAATTGCTGTTTTTTGTTTGTTTTTTGTTATTTTTAGTACAGATATTTTAACAAGTGTTGGAGATTTACTTGCATTTTCCTAATGACTAATGATGTTGAACATCTTTTCTTATGTATAATGGCCATCTGCAAATGCTCTTTGGTGAAGCATCTTAAAAATTTTTCCGTATTTCTAAAAATTGGGTTGTTTTATTATTGTGTTTTGAGGAGTTCTTTATGTATTCTGAACACAGTCCTTTGTCATCTATGTGATTTACAAATATTTTCTCCCATTCTGACTTGTCTTTTCATTCACTTAATAGTGTCTTCTGAAGAACAGATCTAATTTATCAAATTTTTCTTCTAAGGATCATGCTTCTAGAGTCATATGTAAGAAACTTTTACCTAACCCAAGGTCACAAAGATTTTCTCTTATGGTTTTCTCTAGAAGTTTTAATAATTTCAGTCTTTAACATTTAGGTCTATGATCTATTTTATCTTTTGCATATGGAGCAAGGTATGGATTTATTTTTCAAACTGAGCATCATCATTTGTTGAAAAGCCTATCCTCTCCATAATGAATTGCCTTTGCCCCTGTGTCAAAAACAGACAATTTGTGGGGTAGGTGTGAGGTTTTTTAAACTTTCTCTATATCTCATTGATTACTTTATCTGTCTTTACACCAATCATACAGTATTAATTGCTGTGGCTACATATTATGTCTTGAAATCAGGTAATATAAGTCCTCCAATTTTGTTCCTATTTTTCAAAGTTGTTTTGGCTATTCTAGGTCCTTTACATTCTCATATGAATCTTAGTTTGTCATTTCCTACAAAAACCTAACCTACTTGAATTTTGGTTATTTTGCATTAAACATACGCATTGATCTGGGGCAAACTAACATCTTAACAATATTGAGTCTTCTGATCCATGAATATGATCTATATTTCAGTTCACTTAGTTCTCTCATTATTTCCTCTCAGAAATGTTCTATAGTCTTCAGTTTATAGATCTTATGTAACATTTACCAGATTTATCACTAAGTATACATATTTTAATGCTATTTTAACAGTTTAAGAAAAACTTCAATTTCCAATTGTTGGTTGCTGGTTTGTAGAAACACAGTTGATTTTTGTATATCGATCTTATATCCCATAACCTTTCTATACTTGCTTGGAAGTTCCAGTATTTTTCTTTTGTAGGTTCCTACATATGATAATGTTATCTGAGAAAAAAAGACAGCTTTACTTCTTTCTCTGCAATGTGAATGCCTTTTCTTTTTGTTGCCTTACTGTACTGGCTAGAATGTCCAGTATACTGTTAAACAAAAGTGGTAAGAGCAGACACTTTTGGCCTTTTCCTGATCTTAGGAAAAAGTCTTTCACCTTTAAATGAACCTGTAGGTTTCTCACAGAGGAAGCTCCCATCTATTCCTAGTTTACTGAGTTGTGAGGTTATTTATTTATTTATTTATTTATGAGATGGAGTCTCACTCTGTCGCCCAGGCTGGAATGCAGTGGCACAATCTCAGCTCACTGCAACCTCTGCCTCCCGGGTTCAAGCAATTCTCCTGCCTCAGCTTCCCAAGTAGCTGGGATTACAGACACTTGCCACCATGCCCGGCTAATTTTTGTATTTTTAGTAGAGATGGGGTTTCACCATGTTGGCCAGGCTGGTCTCGAACTCCTGACTTCATGATCCACCTGCCTTGGCCTCCCAAAGTGCTAGGATTACAGGTGTGAGCCACCATGCCAGGCCTTATTTTATTTTAAGACAGGGTCTCACTATCTTGCCTAGACTAAAACTGTTGGGCTCAAGAGATCCTCCAGCCTCAGCCTCCTAATAGCTGGGATTACAGGTGTGTGTCATCACACCTGGCTAAGATTTTTTTTTTCCAGAAATAGTTGTTGGATTTTGTCATATACTTTTTCTAAATCTACTGAGATGATTAGATGGTGGTGTTCCTTTTTTAGTCTTCTGATAAAATTTATACTGATTAGTTTTTAAATTTTGAAACAATCTTGAATTCCTGAGACAGACCCTGACTAGTCATAACGTATTATCATCCTTTTGATATATTGTTGGATTTGATTTCTCATTTTTTGGGTGTTTGCATCTACACTCATGAGTATATATACATCAGGGTAATGTTGGGCCTGAAAGTTTATCAGGAAGTTCTTACCTCCTCCTCTATTTTCTGGAAGAATTTGTGTAGAATTGTTATTTCCTTTACATTTACCCTAATTTTTACCATTTCCAGTGCTCTTCATTTATTCATGTAAATCAATTTCCATCTGGTATCACATTACTTTTACCTAAAGAATTTCCTTTACAGCTGGGCACGGTAACTCACATCTGTAATCCCAGCACTTTTGGGGGCGGATCACCTGAGGTTAGGAGTTCAAGACCAACCTGGCCAACATGGTGAAACCCTGTCTCTACTAAAAATATAAAAATTAGCTGGGCATGGCAGCAGGCGCCTGCACCTGTTCCTAGCTACTTGGGAAGCTGAGGCAGGAGAATCGCTTGAACCCGGGAGACAGAGGTTGCAGTGAGCCAAGATCGTGCCATTGCACTCCAGCCTGGGCAACAAGAGTGAAACTCCATCTCAAAAAAAAAAAAAAAAAAAAAAAAAAAAAAAAAAAAAAAATTTTCCTTTACCATTTCTTGTGGTATAGATTTGATATAATTAATTCTCTCAATTTGTTTATCTAAAAAAGCTACTTTGTCTCTCGAAAGGTCTTTTAACTGGGTATATATTTCAGTTGACTTTTTAATTTTTGCTTTTCACTTTCAGTACTTTTAATGTATATTCTTTTGTCCTCTAGACTACATAGTTTCTGATCAGAAGCCTGTTCAATTGTCACCTTTGTCTCTGATTACTTCCAAGATTATTCCTTTTTTTATTTTCAGCAGTTTATGAGGTGTCTAGGGGTGAGGGTGTGTGTGTGTGTGTGCGTGCACGCAGTGTCTAGGGGTGAGGGTGTGTATGTGTGTGTGCGCGTGCATGCATTTATCCTGCTTGGAGTCCTCTGGTCTTCTTAGATCTATGCTTTGTCCTGGCTAGTATTTCTTTAAATAATTCTTCCTTCCCATTTCTATTTTCTCATTCTGAGATGTCGATCGCATATATATTAGATCTTTTTATGCTGTCTCAAAGCCATTGGATGTTCTCTTCTCATTTTTCACTCTTTTCTATCTCTATGTTTCAGTTTAGATAATTTCTATTTTCAAGTTCACTGATTCTTTCACCAGACATGTTCAAACTCCTGATAAGCCCATTAAAGAAATGCTTCATCTTAGATATCATCTTTTTTATTTCCAGCATTTTTTGTTTTTCATTTGAGACAGTGTTTTGCTCTTGTTGCCTATGCTAGAGTGCAATGGCGCAATCTCGGCTCACCACAACCTCCACCTCCCAGGTTCAAGCGATTCTCCTGCCTCAGCCTCCTGAGTAGCTGGGATTACAGGGATATGCCACCACGCCCGGCTAATTTTGTATTTTTACTAGAGATGGGGTTTCTCCATGTTGGTCAGGCTGGTCTCAAACTCCTGACCTCAGGTGATCCGCCCACCTCAGCCTCCCAAGGTGCTGAGATTACAGGCGTGAGCCACCGTGCCTGGCCTATTTCTAGCATTTTCATTTGATTATTTTATAGATCCTCTCTCTGTTGAAATGCCCTATACATCCAGGCATGTTGTTTTTACAGTGGATTTTTTTTACCATATAAATCACAGTTACTTTAAATTCCCTAATACTTCCAATATCTGGGTCATCTCTGACACTAGACCTGTTGTTGTTTTATGTTTTGGTAAGTCTTCTTATTTTGTGTGCCCAGAAATTTTTGATTTTGAAATGTTGAATGCTGGATATTCAGTGACGATAGGGACAACAATATTTATGCTCAGAAATGAACATTCCTCCTCTGCTAGGCTGTTAAGTACAGGGGGTTGAATCATCAGTCTAGTTAGCAGTTGAGCTGGGTTTGAGGATTTTTGTTGCTATGGCAATCACAGCACCACAGGTTTCAAACATCCAATAGTGGGCCACTATTATCTTTTGTTTAACGTACAGCCTCAGATGCCAAAGGGTTTTCCTCAGTGTTCCTGCTCCACCCTCAGTTTTCACCAGGGGGTCTCTCTCCACACTCTTGTCCCTTCTCTAGTAGTAGACAACTGTTGCTTGTTACTACACATTAGGCTAATGGTGGATGTAGAGTATTCTCAGATATCTTGGTGTAGCCTCATCTTAGGTAGGGGGTCTTTGAGCCTGGGCCTCAGGAATGTAACTTTTTCAGTGTTCCTGTCCTATAACTTTGTATCTTGGGGTGCGGGAGGGGGACCTTTGCCAGGGTCAAGTTTCTTGCCCTATCCCCACTGGTGGCAGACCTCTGCTTTTTATCAGTACAGGGTCGTAGGTCTAACATCTCCTGCCTTCCACATCCAGCCCCTAGTGTCAAAAGGCTTATGCTCCCACCTTTCTCCCAGAAGTAAGTGATCTTTGCATGGTCCTGGAGGAGTGAGGGTTTTCTACCTCTCTTCCAGAAGCAAGTGGGTTTTGCTCCTACCACACCCACCGAAGCAATGGCACTTCACCCGGGCTGTAGAACAGAAAAGTTCACTGCTTCTCCCTACACAGCTTAGACTTTTGCTTCATAAAGGAGGTTTTCAGGAAATGGGCAGAGTTGGTTCCTGTCCCTCAGCAACAGCTCATCACCACCACAACTTTATCACCAAGGGAGATGCTCTCCAATCTCCTGCCTTGTCCCCCACTCTTTCTCACAGAGCAAACAGTGGAGACGTATGAAAAAGAGCTTGCAAATGGATGCAAAGCTCCTCTGTGTCTAAGCTACAAGTTATCCTAAACACATAAACTGTGCAAGCCCACAGTCCCCCTTTTTTTCTTTTTTTTTTATTATTATTATAGTTTAAGTTTTAGGGTACACGTGCACAATGTGCAGGTTTGTTACATATGTATACATGTGCCATGTTGGTGCACTGCACCCATTAACTCGTCATTCAGCATTAGGTATATCTCCTAATGCTGTCCCTCCCCCCACCCCCGACCCCACAACAGTCCCCGGAGTGTGATGTTCCCCTTCCTGTGTCCATGTGTTCTCACTGTTCAATTCCCACCTATGAGTGAGAACATGTGGTGTTTGGTTTTCTGTCCTTGCGATAGTTTACTGAGAATGATGGTTTCCAGTTTCATCCACATCCCTACAAAGGACATGAACTCATTATTTTTTATGGCTGCATAGGGTGTATATGTGCCACATTTTCTTAATCCAGTCTATCATTGTTGGACATCTGGGTTGGTTCCAAGTCTTTGCTATTGTGTATAGTGCCGCAATAAATATACGTGTGCATGTGTCTTTATAGCAGCATGATTTATAGTCCTTTGGGTATATACCCAGTAATGGGATGGCTGGGTCAAATGGTATTTCTAGTTCTAGATCCCTGAGGAATCGCCACACTGACTTCCACTATGGTTGAACTAGTTTACAGTCCCACCAACAGTGTAAAAGTGTTCCTATTTCTCCACATCCTCTCCAGCACCTGTTGTTTCCTGACTTTTTAATGATGGCCATTCTAACTGGTGTGAGATGGTATCTCACTGTGGTTTTGATTTGCATTTCCCTGATGGCCAGTGATGATGAGCATTTTTTCCTGTGTTTTTTGGCTGCATAAATGTCTGCTTTTGAGAAGTGTGTGTTCATGTCTTTTGCCCACTTTTTGATGGGGTTGTTTGTTTTTTTCTGGTAAATTTGTTTCAGTTCATTGCAGATTCTGGATATTAGCCCTTTGTCAGATGAGTAGGTTGCGAAAATTTTCTCCCATATTGTAGGTTGCCTGTTCACTCTGATGGTGGTTTCTTTTGCTGTGCAGAAGCTCTTTAGTTTAATTAGATCCCATTTGTCAGTTTTGGCTTTTGTTGCCATTGCTTTTGATGTTTTAGACATGAAGTCCTTGCCCATGCCTATGTCCTGAATGGTATTGCCTAGGTTTTCTTCTAGGGTTTTTATGGTTTTAGGTCTAACATGTAAGTCTTTAATCCATCTTGAATTAATTTTTGTATAAGTTATAAGGAAGGGATCCAGTTTCAGCTTTCTACATATGGCTAGCCAGTTTTCCCAGCACCATTTAGTAAATAGGGAATCCTTTCCCCATTGCTTGTTTTTGTCAGGTTTGTCAAAGATCAGATAGTTGTAGATATGTGGCATTATTTCTGAGGGCTCTGTTCTGATCCATTGATCTAGGTCTCTGTTGTGGTACCAGTACCATGCTGTTTTGGTTACTGTAGCCTTGCAGTATAGTTTGAAGTCAAGTAGCATGATGCCTCCAGCTTTGTTCTTTTGGCTTAGGATTGACTTGGCGATGCGGGCTCTTTTTTGGTTCCATATGAACTTTAAAGTAGTTTTTTCCAATTCTGTGAAGAAAGTCATTGGTAGCTTGATGGGGATGGCATTGAATCTATAAATTACCTTGGGCAGTATGGACATTTTCACGATATTGATTCTTCCAACCCACGAGCATGGAATGTTCTTCCATTTGTTTGTCTCCCCTTTTATTTCATTGAATAGTGGTTTGTAGTTCTCCTTGAAGAGGTCCTTCACGTCCCTTGTAAGTTGGATTCCTAGGTATTTTATTCTCTTTGAAGCAATTGTGAATGGGAATTCACTCATGATTTGGCTCTCTGTTTGTCTGTGATTGGTGTACAAGAATGCTTGTGATTTTTGTACATCGATTTTGTATCCTGAGACTTTGCTGAAGTTGCTTATCAGCTTAAGGAGATTTTGGGCTGAGACAATGGCGTTTTCTAGATATACAATCATATCATCTGCAAACAGGGACAATTTGACTTCCTCTTTTCCTAATTGAATACCCTTTATTTCCTTCTCCGGCCTGATTGCCCTGGCCAGAACTTCCAGCACTATATTGAATAGGAGTGGTGAGAGAGGGCATCCCTGTCTTGTGCCAGTTTTCAAAGGGAATGCTTCCAGTTTTTGCCCATTCAGTATGATATTGGCTGTGGGTTTGTCATAGATAGCTCTTATTATTTTGAGATACATCCCATCGATACCTAATTTCTTGAGAGTTTTTAGCATGAAGGGTTGTTGAATTTTGTCAAAGGCCTTTTCTGTGTCTAGTGAGATAATCATGTGGTTTTTGTCTTTGGTTCTGTTTATATGTTGGATTACATTTATTGATTTGCATATGTTGAACCAGCCTTGCATCCTGGGGATGAAGCCCACTTGATCATGGTGGATAAGCTTTTTGATGTACTGCTGGATTCAGTTTGCCAGTATTTTATTGAGGATTTTTTGCATCAATGTTCATCAAGGATATTGGTCTGAAATTCTCTTTTTTGGTTGTGTCTCTGCCAGGCTTTGGTATCAGGATGATGCTGGCCTCATAAAATGTGTTAGGGAGGATTCCCTCTTTTTCTATCGATTGGAATAGTTTCAGAAGGAATGGTACCAGTTCCTCCTTGCACCTCTGGTAGAATTTGGCTGTGAATCCATCAGGTCCTGGACTCTTTTTGGTTAGTAAGCTATTGATTATTGCCACAATTTCAGAGCCTGTTATTGGTCTATTCAGAGATTCAACTTCTTCCTGGTTTAGTCTTGGGAGGGTGTATTTGTCGAGGAATTTATCCATTTCTTCTAGATTTTCTAGTTTATTTGCGTAGAGGTGTTTGTAGTATTCTCTGATGGTAGATTGTATTTCTGTGGGATCGGTGGTGATATCCCCTTTATCATTTTTTATTGCGTCTATTTGATTCTTCTCTCTTTTCTTCTTTATTAGTCTTGCTAGCGGTCTATCAATTTTGTTGATCTTTTCGAAAAACCAGCTCCTGGATTCATTACTTTTTTGAGGCGTTTTTTGTGTCTCTATTTCCTTCAGTTCTGCTCTGATTTTAGTTATTTCTTGCCTTCTGCTAGCTTTTGAATGTGTTTGCTCTTGCTTTTCTAGTTCTTTTAATTGTGATGTTAGGGTATCAATTTTGGATCTTTCCTGCTTTCTCTTGTGGGCATTTAATGCTATAAATTTCCCTCTACACACTGCTATGAATGTGTCCCAGAGATTCTGGTATGTTGTGTCTTTGTTCTCGTTGGTTTCAAAGAACATCTTTATTTCTGCCTTCATTTCGTTATGTACCCAGTAGTCATTCAGGAGCAGGTTGTTCAGTTTCCATGTAGTTGAGCGGTTTTGAGTGAGTTTCTTAATCCTGAGTTCTAGTTTGATTGCACTGTGGTCTGAGAGACAGTTTGTTATAATTTCTGTTCTTTTACATTTGCTGAGGAGAGCTTT
This sequence comes from Symphalangus syndactylus, assembly GCF_028878055.3. Classification (NCBI taxonomy): domain Eukaryota; kingdom Metazoa; phylum Chordata; class Mammalia; order Primates; family Hylobatidae; genus Symphalangus; species Symphalangus syndactylus. Next base: position 22,814,641 of record NC_072430.2, read on the forward strand.
ACTTCCAACTATGTGGTCAATTTTGGAACAGGTGTGGTGTGGTGCTGAAAAAAATGTGTATTCTGTTGATTTGGGGTGGAGAGTTCTGTAGATGTCTATTAGGTCCGCTTGGTGCAGAGCTGAGTTCAATTCCTGGGTATCCTTGTTAACTTTCTGTCTCGTTGATCTGTCTAATGTTGACAGTGGGGTGTTAAAATCTCCCATTATTATTGTGTGGGAGTTCAAGTCTCTTTGTAGGTCACTCAGGACTTGCTTTATGAATCTGGGTGCTCCTGTGTTGGGTGCATATATATTTAGGATAGTTAGCTCTTCTTGTTGAATTGATCCCTTTACCATTATGTAATGGCCTTCTTTGTCTCTTTTGATCTTTGTTGGTTTAAAGTCTATTTTATCAGAGACTAGGATTGCAACCCCTGCCTTTTTCTGTTTTCCATTTGCTTGGTACATCTTCCTCCATCCCTTTATTTTGAGTCTATGTGTGTCTCTGCACGTGAGATGGGTTTTCTGAATACAGCACACTGATGGGTCTTGACTCCTTATCCCTTTAAAAATTTGTTAAAATCTTAGCTGATACTGCTAACTGCTTTATGTGGTGGGCACCTCTTCCTCCTATGCTCTGCCAAGTCAATGTTCCTGTGTCCCATCTATCCTTAGAGGGGTGTGTTACTCTTGTGAATTCAGCTCACTTGGCTGCCTTGTGACCAACTCTGATGTGCTCAAGAAGTTATGACTGTGTGGATTTTGTGGATAACCTACTGTTACTAGAATGCGAGTAATGTTCTCTTGCAGCTTTCTATATCCTAAATGGAAGTGAAATGGATTGCTTTGTTTTTGAGTAAATGTTTCATAGAACTTTAATTATTATTGTGAAGTAATTAGTAATGTCAATCTATTTTGTCCTTAAATACAAACAGATATATATGTAAAAAGAAAAAGCATAAAAGACATTATTCTCAAAATGCATAGCATTAAATGTACCTTTATTTTTTAAGCTGTAAACCATAGAACAGTTTGTATCAGTCTGTTCATCTCTAATTCCTTTCATTAATACTTTTCTGAGTGAAATAAAAAAATAAGTTATATAATTTTATGCTTCCTAAGCCACAAGACCTCTTAATTCTGACCCTGATGATTATCTTCTATCAACCTTACATTATAGGAATTATTTCACTTTCTTATTTACATTCTTTCCTAACAGTGTCCCTAAATGTTTAGCCTGTCTAAAGAACACTATATTGTGGGCTTTTTATTATCCATAAGGGTCTGGAACATCATGATCTGCTTATTATGCTTATCTCAAAACACATCACCTTCAATGAGGAAGACAGATGCCTGTTTTCTTAGCTGCAAACCAAAGAAGAAAGAAATCTGTATCATTTATTTATGCTCTTTAATTCCTTTAGTCAAGACTATTTCTTTTTCTTGGTGAACTATAAGAATACATTACATACTTTCATGCTTCCTAGAAATCTCCCAACAAAATATTCATAAACACTGAATTTTTTAGGCCTAGACTTTCCCAACTGTAAAATGAGTATAAATACATTACATGGAGCTGTTAGGAGGATTTTTTTAAGGATATATCTAAAGCATTAAGCATAGTGCCTGGCCTACAGTGTTCCACACATTATTACAGCTTGAGTGTCCCTTATCCCAAATGCTTGTAAACAGAAGTGTTTCAGATTTTGAATGTTTTGGGATCTTGGAATATTTGCATATTCATAATGAAATATCTTGGGGATAGGACCCAAGTCTAAATATGAAATTCATTTGTTTCATATACATCTTATACACATAGGCTGAATGTAATTTTATACAATATTTTAAATAATTTTGTGCATGCAACTAAGTTTTGACTGCATTTTGACTTTAACTGCACCTCATCACATGAGGTCAGATGGGGAGTTTTCTACTTGTAGCACCATGTTTATGCTCAAAAAGCTTCAAATTTTGGAGCATTTTGATTTTTGATTTGAGGATTAGGAATGCTCAATCTGTGTTTGTCCACTTAACTATGCTACTTGAAACAGGACTTTTAAAAAAGTAAAGTTCAGCTTTGTATTTACAAATGTATTTATAAAGTAAATGCTTTCTGTAAAAATTCTAGAATAAGATGTTTAAAAAAACTACCCATATACAGGAGATACAAAATTCTACAATAAATAATCATATTAGGAGAAATTTATTATTTTTTTCATATTATTTCTTTTTCTTTTTTTTTTTTTTTGTTTTGTTTTTTAGAGGCAAGGTCTTACTATGCTGCCCTAGCTGGAGTGCAGTCAGTAACTATTCACTGCAGCCTCAAACTCCTGGGCCCCAGCCTCCAGAGTAGCTGAGACTATGGGCACACACCGAAATAAAAGAAAATCACATTTCACATTGATTATGTCCCTTTTATCCTTTCTTTATTATAGATTGCCCGAATCCTCTCCAAACCCCCAAAAAGTCTCTCTCGAACATAAATCAGCGTTATGTACCATTCTACATGTATGTGTCAAATTTCCAAACATATTCTGTTCCTATTTCTCATCCAAGAATGCCATCAGTGGATCAGGCCAATGTTCCCTTGGTCTTTCAGGTAGATATTTATATTGTCTCTAAATGTTAAGTTCAATGAACACTCATTTACAAAATTTTTTTGAGTGCCTATTATCTGCCAGGCACTATTCTAGGTTCTGGGGGTATAGTGAGAAACTAGACTGACAAATATCCTGCCCTTATGAAAGAAAGGGAAAAGACTGGCAGATGATGAGGTCACAAAGGTAGATGGGGGTGATTTAAGGACATGGTAGGGGGTCGTATTTTATCTGAAATGGGAAGTCACTTTCATTAGTTTCCTGTGGCTGCTGTAACAAATTACCACAAACTGAGTGGCTTAAAACAATAGCTATTTCTTCTCTCACAGGTCTGGAGGCCAGAATTTCAAAATCAGTATCACCTGGTCAAAATCAAAGTGTTGGCAAGGCCACATTCCATCTAGAGGCTCTGGGGTAGAATCTGCTTTTTGCTTCTTTCAGCTTTTGGTGGTTGCTATCATTCCTTGGCTTGTGGCCACATCACTCCAATCTCTACCTCCATCTTCACATTGCATTCTTCTACATATATGTGTCAACTCTCCTCTGCCTTCTTATAAGGACACATGTGATGGCATTTAGACCACCACCCCAATAATCCAGGATAATCTCCCAATCTCAAGATCCTTAACTATATCTGTAAAGACCCTTTTTCCAAATAAGGTAACATTTACAATTTCTAGGGATTAGGGCCCAATACCTTTTGGAAAGGAGCATGATTCTACCTACCACACCACTTAAGTAATTTTCATGCAAGTGGGAGACAAGATTTGATTGATGCTTTTTAAAAGATCTCTCTGGGTGAGTTTGCTCTAGGAGGCAAAATGGAAGCAACAGATTCAGTGAGGAGGCTGCTGTAGTACAGACAGGAGATGACTAAGTCTTGAGACATTAAATTACACATTTTATATCTGTTACAGTCATGATCAGCTAGCTAATGAGTAGTAAAGAGTGAGGACTCAGGACTCAGACTTCCTGTTTAAACCTAATTATACCACTTGCAAGCTTTGTGACTTTGAGCAAGTTACTTAACTAAGTTGTTTCTTCCACTGTCAAGTGATCATTATGGAACCACTATGACTATTCAGATTAAAATGTGTAGAATATCTGACAGAATACAGTGCCTGACACATAGTAAGTCCTCAATAAATATTTGCTACGTTATTTTTATCTGTGCCTGGAATTGCTCAATTTCTATTATATAATTTTATGACATATATTATGGTTGCCAAAATGTAAGTGTAAAAACAACTAAATAAATTTAATAACTCGATAAGTAGAGAGTGTTTTTTGCATTGGACTGTAATGGAATCACCTTCATTATATGGTGTAATTATATCGCTATTATTCTGAATTTTATAAAAGGCCATGGTATAATATTTTCAATATTTATCTTGACAATCAAATTCTTTCACTTCTAGATAACAAGAAGTTCAAATCAAATATTGAAGTCTAACAAACATCTAAGATTTCAATTTAATATACTGTGGAAAAAGAATTAAAACTTAATAAAACCACAGGAAAAAAAATTCTTTAATAGATACCCTAGGATTAAATCATGCAACATGAATATATGGTAAGAACTATATTTTAAAATGTCTCCACATTTAGGAAATTTAAATTGGAGGTCAAAATATTTCCTTTCTAAATTTCTAGCTAAATTTAACCTTGAGATGAGTGGCCTAACTTCACTACCATTCATTGCACACTTTGCACACAATTTAGAAAATAAATTGGGGAAATACTATGGATTGGCTTAATTCTATTTTTCTTACTTTCTATTTTTCTTCTTTTGTTAGTTATTCTAGACAGCAACCTCAATCTGATGGATTAGCTCAATTGTAACACTAACTCTGTTTCTGACATTTTATTTTTAAACGTTAAATTCCTTTATCTCTAAAACAGTGAAAATAGCAACCTATTTTTTAAATCACTTTTCAATTAATCCATTATCATAAGAACAAAATGCAAATGCAATAAAACAAAAATATCACTGGTGGAAGTTTATAATACATAAGGCCAGCAAAATCTCCATTACTTCATCTGATATTCTTAAAGGTAAAGACAAGGTAAAAAGTGAGCTCTAAAAGCTGCACACACTACTATTATAAATGTGGTAAAAATCTTGGTATTAACTTCTTGCATAAAATATGTATTGTTCATATCTTTAAATTATCTAAACGTAAATCATTCATAAAAGACTAGTATTATCTAGTACACAAATTATTTTCCTTATGAATTTAACAGACTATCAACTATAACTGAAAACCAGCAGAACCATATGCATGGTCAAGCCAGAAATCTGGAAGTCATCTCTCACTTCACAAACCCAATCTGTTATGAAATTCTGCTCATTCTACCTTAACCCATGTATCTCAGATATGTCCACTGCTCTCTACTGTCTTAATTAGTTGTGCTTATACTAGCTATGAGGGCCAGTACTGAAGCTTCCTAACTATCCCACTCCAATCTATTCTCCATACCATAACCAAAATGATCACTGTGAAATGGAAACACAATTAAGTCACTGCCTGCTTTAAAGCCTTCAACGACTTTTCACTGTCCTAAGAATGAAAACCACTGTTTGCATGCTCTGTCATCAACCATTTCTCTAACCTCTTCTCAATCACACCCCACCCCATCCACTGGGTCCAAAACACACCTGTCTCTCTCAGTCCCACCCAGCTCTTTCAACTTAGGGCTAATTACCGTTCTCTCCACCTGAACTACTTGGTCCTGACTCTCAAATGGCTGCTTCTTTCCATCCCTTCAGTTTTCTGCTCCTCAGAAAGGCATTCCTTGCCATCCCAATGCACAGCAAGTGCCCTCGTTACTATATTACTTTATCTCATCAATTCATGTTCTGTACACTCAGAGTGCTTATCACAAATGACCATTATACCTTTCTTGGGTGGGTAGGGATTTACTTGTTTAATGTCTGTTTCTCCATCTGAACCGTAGCCTCCTCCTTGAGGGCAAGTCCCCTATCTTTTGTCCACTTCTATTTTCCCAGTGCTTAGAACAGTGCCTGCCTTATAAAAGGACTCAGTAAATATTTATGAATGAATGAGAATGCCATTATTACTAAATGCTCAAGATCACTTTCTTTTAAAAAATTGAGAAATCATGGCCAAGCAAAAGTAAATAAAGCAGTTATCCAAGATGTTGTCAGCATTTCATCACTGGAAAGTAAACACTCACAGAAGTGAGGTGGAATTGACAAAGGTGCTAACCAGGAGTACCAGTAAGTCATAACAAAATCTGAATACAATGAATTTAAAATAATATGCACAGAAACACAGATTTTATCATTTGAAATGGGAGTAATTAAATGTTTGGCTGTCTACATTATATATTAGACTATCAATAAAAGTCATTATTTTTGGGGTTACCCCCATAAAGCCCTTCTCATTTGCCTTATTCTTCAGCATTTTTACATCAAATCAGAAGCACACAATACTCTATTATACTTGTTCTCTCACTGTTTTCCACAGTCACTAGACCTTCCTAATATATAGTCTAATCTGGACTCTTCTACCTTTTTGGTATCTCTTTTAAACGGAGTACAGCAAGACGACGGCCCTAAATAAATGGTTGCATGTTGATTAGTAAAATAAATGGGTGAAATCATTCACCTATAAATAAAGGTTTACTTAGTACATATTCATTAGTATATACTACCTTTGTATCCATTATTCAGTTAATATACTCTGTATTATGGATTAATTTTCATTACTTTTAAAGCTTATTAAAACCATATCTTCTATAACTCAGGCATACCTTACGGTTTCAAAAGATACATTCGATTCTTTGTATAAATATGCTATACATATGAGTGTATAATATTCTTTATACACTCCCATGAAATTAAGGTTTTGGGGGAGCTGTTACTTAATTTCCTTTATTGTGAACTCAACAAAAGGATTTTTGCAAAGTAATTTAGAGACCTCTAAAGTTCACTGCTCTCTTTCATCTTTTATTCTTGCATATGAAACTTTGGATATCTAATATGCTTTCTGTGGACCAGATTTCACCTGCTCAATGCAGAGTGTGCAGCATGCAATATTCTTAGCTATAAATCTAATTTGCTTACTTACATTAACTCTGTAGCCAAGAGGACCTAAATACCTGTTCCTTTCTGCTATTGTTTAACTGGCACTTCCAGGTGTCATGCTGACAAGTGTAGGTCAGTTAGTATCACTGAAATTGAATGTAAAAATAAACCTGGTCTGTGTGGGCCTAATTCCTTTGAAATTATGGCATGATTCTGGGAAAAACAGATATAAAAAAGCTTGATTTGCTTTTGAATCACATGCAATGCCAAAATAAATATCATCTTAATTCACCATTGGAATCAGTCAAAACGTTCATAGTGCCTGCATAGGTGGGCATCTCATGAAAATAACATCGTATGTCCCTGATCTAAATCACAGTAACTAGAACCATGCTACACATGCCTAAAAATAAAACTCAAGGACTCAATAATAACTTCAGTATTTTAAACACATAAATTAAAAATTATGAGAAGAGCTATATCCAAATAAAAAAACAAAGCAAAATCTACCAACCTCTATTAGCAAACATAATCCTCATTAGTATGTAACCTCACTGACCCCATTAGTAGGTAAACTCTTGGAGGACACACACACTGGTGTCTGTTTTGTTCATTCAAGTTCTTATAAAGAAAAGCACTTTGCATGTAAGTACAAATAAATAATTATTAAATATTTAATAGTTGAAATTATTTAATTTTATATTAATAATCAATAAATATTAAATAGAAGAACGAATGTAATAGTAGATCAAACATTTTTGTTCATAGCAGAAAAACTAATTCTGAAGAAATTTATAAAGCAATAAATTACACACACATCTAAAATTGTGATGGCTATAATTCAATCTTTATCTGATGATTCTTCAGAAGTCATCATAGGGTCAATTGTTAGGAATATCAGCTCAATTATATTATCAATGTTATACAAATACTATTATATAGATTTAAGTCAACAGAATATTAAATACTTTTTTTTAAGAATAATTAAGAGGTGTTTTTGAGCTACTAAAAACTACCTTTAGTAAAATGTCTCTACTGAGAAAATGACTAAAGAAATTTTACAACTTAAGATCTGGATTTCTCCATTTCCATCAGCTAATTTCCCTAAATATTTTCATTATAATTCAAAATGTATATAATAACACTTCCTCCACTCAATTTTTAGGTGTAAAAGATCAGCTATCAAAGCTCCAAAATCCTCTTTCAACAATGACAATATACTGCAGGGAAAAAATGGGAAACTCCAATCTTATTTCATACCAACTTACTCTGACTTTTGGCAACACTCTCCGAAGCGTCTCAGTGGGATTCTGTCGCATCAAAAATGGGAGATTTGCAATCACACTTGTTCCTTGGACATCCTGACCAGCACTTACAAAGAAAACACAAATTTAAAATTTATAATTACAAGCTGAATTCCTCTGCACAGTTATAAAAAGTATGGACTAATTGGAAAAATGACTGCTTTGAATATTACGCACTCAGACTTCTAAGTTTTAAGCCAGAAATACATCATTTAGATATAAAACTAAAACCAAAACTGAAATTTCATTAAGCAAATCTTATAACAAATACATGAAGATATTAATTATGCTTGTGCTGAAACGATTGTCTATTGTTTTATACGTCTTAAGTCTAAAAGTTTTGAGACTATTATTAAATACATATTTTTTAATTCTACCTCATTTTTTCCTGTGACCCGTCAGTTCGCCATACTTTATAAAAATATATAAATGGTAACATTTTATTATGGTAAAACATTAATAATCATAGCAACAGGGACAGCAATAAAATCAACTACAGCAAAATCATACAACTTTCTCTTGGTACAGTGAAATCATTTGTTGCACTAGATTTGACTCCATGTCAGAAACTTCTTAAAGATGCACTCAATACTCTTAAAGATCAGCAGGGTATATTTACATAATTCCTTTTTAAATTAACGTTCATTAAGGAGTTATCAAAATAATCTGAGCAATACTCTAGTGGCCTAAATACCTTGAAAAAAATGTTCAGAGTCTTCCAAAAAAAACCATTTCCACAAACAGCAAAAAACTGTTTTCAAATATAACCAAAGTGGCCTAAGTTCTGAAAGGACTTGAAGTATACATATATATATATACACTTATATCTTATATACTTATATATATCTTATACTTATATATATCTTATATACTTATGTATATATCTTATATACTTACATAGATATATATATAAAAACATATATAGATATATATCATGATTATATATATGATTATATATAATCATAAGATTATATAATCTTATATATGTCTTATAGACTTATATATATCTTATATATATCTTATATACTTATATACATCTTATATACTTATATAGATATATATAGATAAAAACATATATAGATATATATATCAAAAAGATGCTAATAAACATGGCATCACTTCAGAGGGAAATTCTACCTGTTCTTAACTGACACCAATTTAAATATTGATTGCTGATTCCATAATATTTACTTATTGATTAGAATTATTTTTACTTATCTCTTCAAATGATTTGTAGTTATATGTACATAAGACTTTAATACATGTTTTACATAGTTTTTTAAATAATATTATTTTTGCTTCAGAGTAAGTTATATTAGAAAGAAACATATTCTGATTCTAAATGAAGCTGCCCTGCCATGAAGAAAGGCTTTTTCTGTTGCAATATGGTAAGCTATGAAATACAGGACATCATAATCATTCCATTGTTCTCATCACTCTCTAGGAGAATCCTTTAATAGACAAAATTCAGAAGGAATAGCAAAGGGTGTGAAATAGAGAACCCATGCCAAATGGAGAGAGGATCAAAAAAAGAAAAATTAAAGTTGCACAGAAAAATACTATGTGTAGTGAACTGAATGGTGGCCCCCTGAAAGATATGTCTACATCTTAATCCCAGAACCTGAGATTATTGTGTTAATTTTTAAAGGGCTCTTGAGATAAAGAGATTATCCTGGGTTATCCAAACTAGCTAGGCCCTAAATCCAACAGCAAGTGTCCTTAAAAGAGAAACTCACAGAATAAAACACAATAGATGGCCATTTGACCACAGATGCAGAAATTTGAGCAATACAGCCACAAGTCAGGGAATGGTGACAACCACCAAAAGTTGGAATAGGCAAGAATGGATTCTCCTCTAGATCCCTGCTGACATCTTGACTTCAGACTTCTGTTTTCTAGAACTGTGACAGAATAAATTTCTATTATTTTTAAGCCACCCGGTTTGCGGTAATTTGTTACAACAACCAGAGGAAATAAATTTACTACACTACTAAAGAACTGAAAGAGAATAATATGAAAGAAAAAGAAAATGACAATGCCTGGCCCAGGGTAGAGTTTCAATAAACATCTCTTGAAAACATGAATGAATAGACAGCTAACTAGATGAACAGATGTCAGGAAAATTCAATATTGAATGTTCAGTGAATTTTATTCACTAATTTGCAATTAAGATAAAAAAGGGTATAATCTCTAATACCTCATGGAGGTGAAAACAAAACTTTTCACAGGAAGCCAAGAAAAAGAAAACAGAAGCAAAAAAAAGAACAAATAAAAAATAAAATGATATACTTTAGCCTCAAAATATCAACAATTACATTAAATATAAGTGGTCTAAATATATCAATTTAAGACTGGAATTGGCAGAGTAGATTTTAAAAATGATTCGACTATGTACTGCCTACAAGCAACTCACTTCAAATATAACAGTATCAGTGGTTGAAAATAAAGAATGGAAAATAATGTATCATAGAAATGTGAATCAAAAGAAAGCAGGAGTGGCTATATGAATATCAAGTAAAGTAAATCTCAGAGAAGAGAAAATCACCAGAGACAGACAGGGACACTATAAAATGATAAAAGAGATGAATCCACCAAGAAATAGCAATCCTAAGTGTGCATACAACAAACTGAGTTGCAAACTATGTGATGCAAAAACCGATGAGACTGAAAAGAAAAACAGACAAATACACAGGCGCAGCTGGAAATTTCAGAACCCATCTCTCAACAACTGACAGAACTACACAGGGAATCAGCAAAGATATAGAAGAACTCAAGAATACCATCAACCAAGATTTAGTAGACATTTATAGAACACTCTATTCAACAAGAGCAGAATACACATTCCATTCAAGTGCCCAAAGAATATATATCAAGACAGACCACAAAACAAACCTCAACAAATTTTTGAAAATTTAAATATACAGAATTTTCTCTAACCACAAAGGAATCAAACTAGAAGTTAGTAAGAGAAAGGTAACAGAAAAATCTCCCAACTCTTGGAAACTAAACAACAAACTTCTATATATTCCCATGAATCAAAGAGAAAGGTCTCACGGGAAATCAAAAAATACACTGAACTAATGAAAATAAAAAATCAACATTTGTGGGATACAGCTAACATATTCAAAGAGAGAAATGTAACCATTAGAAAAAAACGGAACATCTCAAATCAATAATCTAACTTTCCACTTCAAGAACCTAGAACAAAATAATCACAATACAAGCAGAAGAAACAAAGAGATGAGATTAATAATAAAAATAGAAAAAATAAAGAAAAGGAAGGAAACAAAGACCTAGTTGTTTTAAAGATCAATAAAAATCAACTAACCTCAGCAAGAAAGACAAAAGAACAAGACATGAATTACCAACATCAGGATTGAAACGGTAGGTATCTCTACAGACTGCAGAAATTAAAAGGATAATAAGTGAATGCTACGAATACTTCTATACATATAAATTTGAAAACTTAGACAAAATGGACCAATTCTTTGAAAAACATAGTCACAACTTATCCAATATGAAAGAGATAATCTGAATGCTCCTACAACTATTAGAGAAATTGAATTCATATTTTCAAAGTCCTAAAAAAATTTTCCAGGCCCAGATGGTTTCAATGGAGAATACTACCAAACATTTAATGAAAAATTAACACTATTCTACACAATCTCTTCCAGAAAAGAGAAGAGGAGGTGGCACTTCCTAAATCACTTCATGAAGAAAAACTGCAAAGCAGTATACCTCATATATATAGATGCAAAAATATTTAACAAAATTTTAGCAAGAATTATATACCATGATCAAATGAAGTTTATTGCAGGGATGCAAGGCTGGTTCAATATTAAAAATCAATGTACTCCATCATATTAACAGGCTAAAGAAGAAAAATATCACACGATCATACCAATTCAGAAAAAACATTTGACAAAAGTCAACACATGAACACTGAAATTACAAATTAAATATAATTTATAATCACTCCAAAAAACTAACAAAATATGTACAGAAGTTGTAGGTTGAAAATACACAATGCTGAAAGAAATCAAAGGATATCTAAGCAATTAGAGAAGCACACATTGGGAAATTCAGCATGGTAAATATGGCGATTCTCCCCAAAGTGGTATACAGCTTTAACACAATTCCTAGCAAAATACCAACAAGATTTTGGGAGACATAGATTATATTTTTTCTAAATTTGTATGAAAAACCAAAGGAATGAGCATAGCTGAAACAATTTTAAAAAAGAGGAATGAAGTAGGAGGAATTGTGTCCACCCACTGTTAAGACTTATTATATAGCTGTAGTAACCAAGACTGCACAGTATTGGTGGAGGGAGAGAGACACAGATCCACAGAACAGAAGAGAGAACCCAGAAATAGACCCCCACACACATGCCCAACTGATTTTTGGCAACAGTGCAGAGACAATCCAGTAGGCAAAAGATAGCCTTTTCATCAAATGGCACTGAAGCAACTAGATATCCACAGGTGTTTAAAATTAAAAAAAAAAAAAAAAACTGACATGACCTATGCCTCACACTAACTCAAAGTAAATCACAGACTTATACCTAAAACATAAAACTAATCACTTCTCAGCCTTTTCACTAAGATCAAGTGTGAAACGTATACTAGAGCTGTCAGGAAAAACATGGGCAAATAGCTTCTAGATCTAGGGCTAGACAAAGAATTCTTAAACTTGACAGTAAAAGCATGATCCACAAGAAAGAAAAGTTAGACTTCATCAAAATTTAAAACTTTTGCATTGTGAAAGACCCTGTAAAAGGATGAAAAGACAAGCCACAGACTGGGAGAAAATACTTGCAAATGAATGTTTGACCATATAAAGAACTCTCAAAACTCAATAGAAATAAAATGCACAATCCAATTCAAAAATGGGTAAAAGACATGAGGGAACATTTTACTGAGGATGATATACAGATTGCAAATAAGCCCACTAAAAGATGCTTAATTCATTAACCATCAGGCAAACACAAAGTAAAAGGACAATGAGATATCACTACACACTTATCAGAATGGCTAAAATTTTAAAAACGCTACCAAAAGCAAAAAAAACTGGATGACTCATTGCTGCTAGGAATGTAAGCCGGTATAGCCACTCTGGAAAACACTTTGGAAGTTTCTTAAAATATTAAATATGCAACACCATACAAGCCAGAAATTGTACTCTGGGGCATTTATCCCAAAGAAATAAAAATTTCTGTTCACATAAAAACTTGTGGATGAATGTTTATAACACCTTTATTTGAACAACAACAACAAAAAAAAAAGATAGGAAAACAATGGTATGTCCTTAAGTGAAGAAACGGATAAATGAACTGTAGTACACCATACTGTGGAATGCTACTCAGCAATAAAAAGGAAAAAAAACTATTTATATGTGTATCCACCTGAAGAATCTCCAGAAATTATGTTAAGTGAAAAAAATTCAATCCCAAAAGGTTACATACCATATGATTCCACTTATATAGCATTCTTGAAATGACAAAGTTATGTAAATAGAGAACAGGTTAGTGAATTCCAGGCGCTAAGGAGAGATATAGGAGCAGGAGGGAAATAGGTGTGATTACACAAGTGTAATGTGAGAGATCCTATGGTGATGGAAATCTTATGCATCCTGATTTTATCAATGTCAACATCCTGTCAAGATGTTACTATAGGGGGAAACTGGATAAAGAGAACATGGGTATTTCTGTATTATTTCTTACAACTGTATGTGAATCTATAGTTTTCTCAAAATAAAAAGATTTTTTTTTTTTTTTTTTTTTTTTTTTTGAGACAGAGTCTGGCTCTGTCACCAGGCTGGAGTGCAGTGGCGCAATCTCGGCTCACTGCAACCTCCAACTCCCTGATTCAAGCTATTCTCCTGCCTCAGCCTCCCGAGTAGCTGGGATTACAGGCACGTGCCACCACGCCTGGCTAAGTTTTTGTTTTTATTTTTTAGTAGAGACGGGGTTTCACCATGTTGGCCAGGATGGTCTCGATCTCTTGACCTCATGATCCACCCGCTTCAGCCTCCCTGGGATTACAGGCGTGAGCCACCACACCAGGCCAAAAGGGTTAATTTTTGAAATCAGTCAATGTAACAGAATTTTCAAAAAACACATGGATACACCTCGCTGCACGTGGAAATCTGAGAAATCCAGTATGTACCCATGATTTAAAACTATCAGCAAACTACAAACAGAAGGGAACTTCTTCAACCAGATAAAGAATATCTATGACAAACTTAGAGCTAGCATCATACTTAATGGTGAAAGAAAGAATACTTTCCCCCAAGTCAGGAACAAGGCAGGGATGTTGACCATTACCACTTCTTTATTTTAATCCATAAACACAATATTTGTTTTTGTTTATTTAGATCTTTGAATAATTTATTCAGTTTTATGTAATTTTTAACAAACAGATCTTACACACATTTTCTTAGATTCGTATCTAAGCACTTCTTTATTTCTATAGGTTTTTGGGAAACAGGTGGTGTTTGGTTATATGAATGAGTTCTTCAGCGGTGATTTCTGAGATTTTGGTGCACCTATCACACAAGCAGTGTACACTGTACCCAGTGTGTAGTCTTTTACCCCTCACATCCCTCCCACTCTTTCCCCAGAGTCCCCAAAGTCCACTGTATCATTCTTATGCCTTTGCGTCCTCATAGCTTAGCTCCCGCTTATAAGTGAGAACATACGATGTTTGGTTTTCCATTCCTGAGTTACTTCACTTAGAATAACAGTCTCCAACTCCATCAAGGTTGCTGCAAATGCCAATATTTTGTTCCTTTTTATGGTGAGTGTGTATATATATGTGTGTGTATATATATATATATTTTATACACACACACACATTTTCTTTTTTTTAATTTTATCATTATACTTTAAGTTTTAGGGTACATGTGCACAGCGTGCAGGTTACACATGTATACATGTGCCATGTTGGTGTGCTGCACCCATTAACTCATCATTTAGCATTAGGTATATCTCCTAATGCTATTCCTCACACACACACACATTTTCTTTATCTACCCATTGACTGATGGGCATTTGGGCTGGTTGCATATTTTAGCAACTGCAAATTGTGCTGCTATAAACATGCATGTACAAGCATCTTTTTCATATAATGAATTCTTTTCCTCTGGGTAGATAGTTAGTAGGTACAGAATCACAGAATGGGTAAGAATTCACCAACCAGCTGCGCTCCTCAAGAGACTCACCTAACACACATAAGGACTCACATAAACTTAAGGTAAAGGGGTAGAAAAAGATATTCCATGCAAATGGTCACCCAAAGTGAGCAGGAGTAGCTATTCTTACATCAGACAAAACAAACTTTAAAGCAACAGCAGTTTAAAAAGACAAAGAGGGATATTATATAATGATAAAAGGACTTGTCCAACAGTAAAATATCACAATTCTAAATATATATACACCTAACACTGGAGCTCCCAAATTTATAAAACAATTACTACTAGACCTAAGACAGCAGCACAATAATAGTGGGGGACTTCAATACCTCACTGACAGTACTAGAAAGGTCATCAAGACAGAAAGTCAACAAGGAAACAATGGACTTAAACTATAGCCTGGAACAAATGAACTTAACAGATATCTACAGAACATTCTACCCAACAACTGAAAAATACACATTCTATTCATCAGCACATGGAACATTCTCCAAGAAAGACCATATGATAGGCCACAAAACAAGTCTCAATAAATTTAAGAAAATCAAAATTATATTAAGTACTCTTTCCGACCACAGTGGAATAAAATTGGAAATCAACTCCAAAAGGAACCCTCAAAACCATGCAAACAAATGGAAATTTAATAATCTGTTCCTGAATGATCATTGAGTCAACAATGAAATCAAGATGGAAATTAAAAAATTCTTTCAACTGAATAATAGTGACCTAACTTACCAAAATCACTGGGATAGAGCAAAAGCGGTGCTAAGAGAAGAGTTCATAGCATTAAATGTCTACATCAAAAAGTCTGAAAGAGCACAAATAGACTAACTGAGGTCGCACCTCAAGGAACTAGAGAAACAACAAACCAAACCCAAACCCAGCAGAAGAAAAGAAGTAACAAAGATCAAAACAGGACTAAATGAAATGGAAACAAAAAAAAAAATACAAAAGATAAGTGAAACAAAAAGCTGGTTCTTTGAAAAGATAAACTAAATTGATAGACCACTAGCGAGATTAACCAAGAAGAGAGAAGATCCAAATAAGCTCAATTAGAAATGAAATGGGAGAGGCCGGGCGTGGTGGCTCACGCTTGTAATCCCAGCACTTTGGGAGGCCAAGGCGGGCGGATCATGAGGTCAGGAGATCGAGACCACGGTGAAACCCCGTCTCTACCAAAAATACAAAAAAATTAGCCAGGCGTGGTGGCGGGCGCCTGTAGTCCCAGCTACTCGGAGAGGCTGAGGCAGGAGAATGGCGTGAACCCGGGAGGCGGAGCTTGCAGTGAGCCGAGATCGCGCCACTGCACTCCAGCCTGGGCGACAGAGCGAGACTCCGTCTCAAAAAAAAAAAAAAAAAACAAAAAAAAAAAAAAAAAAAAAACAAAAGATCATCCAAGGTTACTGAGAACACCTTTATGCACACAAAGTAGAAAACTATACAACCCTCCTAGATTAAACCAGGAAGAAATAGAAACTCTGAACACACCCATAACAAGCAGCAAGATTGAAATTGTAATTTTAAAATTGCCAACAAAGAGAAATCCAGGACCAGACAGATTCACAGCTGAATTCTATCATTCAAAGAAGAATTGGTACCAATCCTATTGAAACTAGGCCATTACCATTATCCAACACTGTGTTGGAGCTCTGAGCCAGTGCAATAAGGCAAGAAAAGGAAATAAAGGACTTACAGATTAGAAAGGAAGAAGTTTAATTGTCTTTATTCACAAACAACACAGTTGTCTATGGTGAATATCCTAAATAATCTACAAAATGGTTAGAATAAGTGAGTCTAGCAGTATGCAGAATACAAGGTCAATATATAAAAGTATCTCTACTTTTATATATTACATTCTCCATATAATAGAAAAGAAATATAAATTATAATTTTTAAAGTAATCTAATTTACATTAACATAACAATATTGATATGGGAGGGAGTACAGGGAAGTGCTGGGAAGGGAAGGGCTGTTCCCTGCCTAGGGTACCACCCCTGGGCCTGTGCCCACGGACCTAGGTGAGGACAGGAACTCCTGCCTTCACGTCCAAATGCTGTCATTTCCCAAGACCACCCTGGTCCACCACACCCCCATCCTGTGCCTATAAAAACCCCAAGACCCGATTGGCGAGCCAAGATGGCCGAATAGGAACAGCTCCGGTCTCCAGCTCCCAGCCCCAGCGACACAGAAGACGGGTGATTTCTGCATTTCTGCTTGAGGTACTGGTTTCATCTCACTAGGGAGTGCCTAACAGTGGGTGCAGGACAGTGGGTGAAGCGCACTGTGCGCGAGCCGAAGCAGGGCGAGGCATTGCCTCACTCGGGAAGCGCAAGGGGTCAGGGAGTTCCCTTTCCTATTCAAAGAAAGGGGAAACAGACGGCACCTGGAATATCGGGTCAGTCCCGTCCTAATACTGCACTTTTCCAACGGGCCTGGAAAACGGCACACTAGGAGATTGTGTCCCACACCTGGCTCGGAGGGTCCTATGCCCACGGAGTCTCGCTGATTGCTAGCACAGCAGTCTGAGATCAAGCTGCAAGGCGGCAGCGAGGCTGGGGGAGGGGCGCCCGCCATTGCCCAGGCTTGCTTAGGTAAACAAAGCAGCCAGGAAGCTCGAACTGGGTGGAGCCCACCACAGCTCAAGGAGGCCTGCCTGCCTCTGTAGGCTCCACCTCTGGGGGCAGGGCACAGACAAACAAAAACTCAGCAAGAACCTCCACAGACTTAAATGTCCCTGTCTAACTGACAGCTTTGAAGAGAGTAGTGGTTCTCCCAGCACGCAGCTGGAGATCTGAGAACGGACAGACTGCCTCCTAAAGTGGGTCCCTCACCCCTGAGCAGCCTAACTGGGAGGCACCCCCCCAGTAGGGACAGACTGACACCTCATTCAACCGGGTACTCCTCTGAGACAAAACTTTCAGAGGAACTATCAGACAGCTGAATTTGTGGTCTCACGAAAATCCGCTGTTCTGCAGCCACCGCTGCTGACACCCAGCCAAACAGGGTCTGGAGTGGACCTCTAGTAAACTCCAACAGACCTGCAGCTGAGGGTCCTGTCTGGTAGAAGGAAAACTAACAAACAGAAAGGACATCCACACCAAAAACCTATCTGTACATCACCATCATCAAAGACAAAAAGTAGATAAAACCACAAAGATGGGGAAAAAACAGAGCAAAAAAACTGGAAACTCTAAAAAACAGAGCACCTCTCCTCCTCCAAAGGAACGTAGTTCCTCACCAGCAACGGAACAAAGCTGGATGGAGGATGACTTTGATGAGTTGAGAGAAGAAGGCTTCAGACGATCAAACTACTCTGAGCTACGAGAGGAAATTCAAAACAATAGCAAAGAAGTTAAAAACTTTGAAAAAAAATTAGAAGAATGGATAACTAGAATAACCAATGGAGAGAAGGGCTTAAAGGAGCTGATGGAGCTGAAAGCCAAGTTTCGAGAACTACGCGAAGATTGCAGAAGCCTCAGTAGCAGATGCGATCAACTGGAAGAAAGGGTATCGCTGATGGAAGATGAAATGAATGAAATGAAGAGAGAAGGGAAGTTTAGAGAAAAAAGAATAAAAAGAAATGAACAAAGCCTCCAAGAAATTTGGGACTATGTGAAAAGACCAAACCTACGTCTGATTGGTGTACCTGAAAATGATGGGGAGAATGGAACCAAGTTGGAAAACACTATGCAAGATATTATCCAGGAGAACTTCCCCAATCTAGCAAGGCAGGCCAGCATCCAGATTTAGGAAATACAGAGAATGCCACAAAGATACTCCTCGAGAAGGGCAACTCCAAGACACATAATTGTCAGATTCACCAAAGTTGAAATGAAGGAAAAAATGTTAAGGGCAGCCAGAGAGAAAGGTCGGGTTACCCACAAAGGGAAGCCCATCAGACTAACAGCTGATCTCTCAGCAGAAACTCTACAAGCCAGAAGAGAGTGGGGGCCGATATTCAACATTCTTAAAGAAAAGAATTTTCAACCCAGAATTTCCTATCCCGCCAAACTAAGCTTCATAAGTGAAGGAGAAATAAAATACTTTACAGACAAGCAAACGCTGAGTGATTTTGTCACCACCAGGCCTGCCCTAAAAGAGCTCCTGAAGGAAGCACTAAACATGGAAAGGAACAACCGGTACCAGCCACTGCAAAAACATGCCAAATTGTAAAGACCATCAAGGCTAGGAAGAAACTATAGCAACTAACGAGCAAAATAACCAACTAACGTCATAATGACAGGATCAGATTCACACATAAAAATATTAACGTTAAATGTAAATGGGCTAAATGCTCCAATCAAAAGACACAGACTGGCAAACTGGATAAGGAGTCAGGATCCATCAGTGTGCTGTATTCAGGAAACCCATCTCACATGCAGAGACACACATAGACTCAAAATAAAGGGATGGAGGAAGATCTATCAAGCAACTGGAAAACAAAAAAAGGCAGGGGTTGCAATCCTAGTCTCTGATAAAATAGACTTTAAACCAACAAAGATCAAAAGAGACAAAGAAGGCCATTACATAATGGTAAAGGGATCAATTCAACAAGAAGAGCTAACTATCCTAAATATATATGCACCCAACACAGGAGCACCCAGATTCATAAAGCAAGTCCTCAGTGACCTACAAAGGGACTTAAACTCCCACACAATAATAATGGGAGATTTTAACACCCCACTGTCAGCATTAGACAGATCAACGAGACAGAAAGTTAACAAGGATACCCAGGAATTGAACTCAGCTCTACATAAAGTGGACCTAATAGACATCTACAGAACTCTCCACCCCAAGTCAACAGAATATACATTTTTTTCAGCACCACACCACACCTATTCCAAAATTGACCACATAGTTGGAAGTAAAGCTCTCCTCAGCAAATGTAAAAGAACAGAAATTATAACAAACTGTCTCTCAGACCACAGTGCAATCAAACTAGAACTCAGGATTAAGAAACTCACTCAAAACCGCTCAACTACATGGAAACTGAACAACCTGCTCCTGAATGACTATTGGGTACATAATGAAATGAAGGCAGAAACAAAGATGTTCTTTGAAACCAACGAGAACAAAGACACAACATACCAGAATCTCTGGGACACATTCAAAGCAGTGTGTAGAGGGAAATTTATAGCACTAAATGCCCCCAAGAGAAAGCAGGAAAGATCCAAAATTGACACCCTAACATCACAATTAAAAGAACTAGAAAAGCAAGAGCAAACACATTCAAAAGCTAGCAGAAGGCTAGAAATAACTAAAATCAGAGCAGAACTGAAGGAAATACAGACACAAAAAACCCTTCAAAAAATTAATGAATCCAGGAGCTGGTTTTTTGAAAAGATCAACAAAATTGATGGACCGCTAGCAAGACTAATAAAGAAGAAAACAGAGAAGAATCAAATAGATGCAATAAAAAACGAAAAAGGGGATATCACCACCGATCCCACAGAAATACAATCTACCATCAGAGAATACTACAAACACCTCTATGCAAATAAACTAGAAAATCTAGAAGAAATGGATAAATTCCTCGACAAATACACCCTCCCAAAACTAAACCAGGAAGAAGTTGAATCTCTGAATAGACCAATAACAGGTTCTGAAATTGTGGCAATAATCAATAGCTTACCAACCAAAAAGAGTCCAGGACCTGATGGATTCACAGCTGAATTCTACCAGAGGTACAAGGAGGAACTGGTACCATTCCTTCTGAAACTATTCCAATCGATAGAAAAAGAGGGAATCCTCCCTAACACATTTTATGAAGCCAGCATCGTCCTGATACCAAAACCTGGCAGAGACATAACCAAAAAAGAGAATTTCAGACCAATATCCTTGATGAACATTGATGCAAAAATCCTCAATAAAATACTGGCAAACCGAATCCAGCAGCACATCAAAAAGCTTATCCACCATGATCAAGTGGGCTTCATCCCTGGGATGCATGGCTGGTTCAACATACGCAAATCAATAAATGTAATCCAGCATATAAACAGAACCAAAGACAAAAACCACATGATTATCTCAATAGATGCAGAAAAGGCCTTTGACAAAATTCAACAACCCTTCATGCTAAAAACTCTCAATAAATTAGGTATTGATGGGACGTATCTCAAAATAATAAGAGCTATCTATGACAAACCCACAGCCAATATCATACTGAATGGGCAAAAACTGGAAGCATTCCCTCTGAAAACTGGCACAAGACAGGGATGCCCTCTCTCACCGCTCCTATTCAACATAGTGCTGGAAGTTCTGGCCAGAGCAATCAGGCAGGAGAAGGAAATAAAGGGTATTCAATTAGGAAAAGAGGAAGTCAAATTGTCCCTGTTTGCAGATGACATGATTGTATATCTAGCAAACCCCATTGCCTCAGCCCAAAATCTCCTCAAGCTGATTAGCAACTTCAGCAAAGTCTCAGGATACAAAATTAATGTAAAAAAATCACAAGCATTCTTGTACACCAATAACAGACAAACAGAGAGCCAAATCATGAGTGAACTCCCATTCACAATTGCTTCAAAGAGAATCAAATACCTAGGAATCCAACTTACAAGGGATGTGAAGGACCTCTTCAAGGAGAACTACAAACCACTGCTCAATGAAATAAAAGAGGATACAAACAAATGGAAGAACATTCCATGCTCATGGGTTGGAAGAATCAATATCGTGAAAATGGCCATACTGCCCAAGGTAATTTATAGATTCAATGCCATCCCCATCAAGCTACCAATGACTTTCTTCACAGGATTGGAAAAAACTACTTTAAAGTTCATATGGAACCAAAAAAGAGCCCGCATCGCCAAGTCAATCCTAAGCCAAAAGAACAAAGCTGGAGGCATCACGCTACCTGACTTTAAACTATACTACAAGGCTACAGTAACCAAAACAGCATGGTACTGGTACCACAACAGAGACATAGATCAATGGAACAGAACAGAGCCCTCAGAAATGATGCCACATAGCTACAACTATCTGATCTTTGACAAACCTGACAAAAACAAGAAATGGGGAAAGGATTCCCTATTTAATAAATGGTGCTGGGAAAACTGGCTAGCCATATGTAGAAAGCTGCAACTGGATCCCTTCCTTACACCTTATACAAAAATTAATTCAAGATGGATTAAAGACTTATATGTTAGACCTAAAACCATTAAAATCCTACAAGAAAACCTAGGCAATACCATTCAGGACATAGGCGTGGGCAAGGACTTCATGTCTAAAACACCAAAAGCAATGGCAACAAAAGCCAAAATCGACAAATGGGATCTCACTAAACTAAAGAGCTTCTGCACAGCAAAAGAAACTATCATCAGAGTGAACAGGCAACCTACACAATGGGAGAAAATTTTTGCAACCTACTCATCTGACAAAGGGCTAATATCCAGAATCTACAATGAACTCAAACAAATTTACAAGAAAAAAACAAACAACCCCATCAAAAAGTGGGCAGAGGATATGAACAGACACTTCTCAAAAGAAGACATTTATGCAGCCAAAAAACACATGAAGAAATGCTCATCATCACTGGCCATCAGAGAAATGCAAATCAAAACCACAGTGAGATACCATCTCACACCAGTTAGAATGGCCATCATTAAAAAATCAGGAAACAACAGGTGCTGGAGAGGATGTGGAGAAATAGGAACACTTTTACACTGTTGGTGGGACTGTAAACTAGTTCAACCATTGTGGAAGTCAGTGTGGCGATTCCTCAGGGATCTCGAACTAGAAATACCATTTGACCCAGCCATCCCATTACTGGGTATATACCCAAAGGACTATAAATCATGCTGCTATAAAGACACATGCACACGTATGTTTATTGCGGCACTATTCACAATAGCAAAGAGTTGGAACCAACCCAAATGTCCAACAATAATAGACTGGATTAAGAAAATGTGGCACATATACACCATGGAATACTATGCAGCCATAAAAAATGATGAGTTCATGTCCTTTGTAGGGACATGGATGAAACTGGAAAACATCATTCTCAGTAAACTATCGCAAGGACAAAAAACCAAACACCGCATGTTCTCACTCATAGGTGGGAATTGAACAATGAGAACTCATGGACACAGGAAGGGGAACATCACACTCCGGGGACTGTTGTGGGGTGGGGGGAGGGGGGTGGGACAGCATTAGGAGATACACCTAATGCTAAATGACGAGTTAATGGGTGCAGGAAATGAACATGGCACATGGATACATATGTAACAAACCTGCACATTGTGCACATGTACCCTAAAACCCTGAAGTATAATAAAAAAAAATGATAATAATAAAAACCCCAAGACCCTAGCAGGCAGAGATGCAAGTGGCTGGACGTGGAAAGGAACACTCCAGCGGAAGAACACACAAGCAGCTAGATGTTGAGAGGCCGTCAAGAGGCCGTCAAGAGGAGCACATCTGCATAAGAGCACAGTAACAGGCACTGGCAGATCCGCAAGCCATCAACCCCCGGAATGAGGTGGAGTTTGGCTGGGGCAGTCAGAGGAGAGCCCGGGCTGCTAAGCAGCCCGACTCCAGGGGAAAACCACCTTTCCACTCTGTCTCTCTTCTGGCTCCCCCATCTGCTGAGAGCTACTTCTACTCAATACAACCTTGCACTTATTCTCCAAGTCCACATGTGATCCGATTCTTCCAGTACACCAAGGCAAGAAACCCCGAGATACAGAAAGCCGTCTGTCCTTGCGATAAGGCAAGGGTCTAATTGAGCTGACTAACACAAGCCGCCTATGGACTGCAAAACTGAAAGAGCACCCTGTAACACACGCCCACCGGGGCTTCGGGAGCTCTAAACATTCACCTCTAGACACTGCCATGGGGTCAGAGCCCCACAGCCTGTCCGTCTGCATGCTCCCCCTAGAGGTTTGAGCAGTGGAGCACCAAAGAAGCAAGCCACTCCCCTACTGCACGCCCTGCGAGGGTGACTGGGGAACTTTTCCTATTTCAATATGAAATATATTTGGAAAACTTGACAAAAGATGTGCAAGATTTGTAGACCAAAAATTACAGAACATGCTGAGAGAAATAAAGAAGAACTAAATATATTCAAGGATCAAAGACTCAATACTGTTAAGATGTCAATCTCACAAATTGAAGACAGATTCAATATGATCCCCTTCTAAAACCCAGTAGGCTTTCTGCAGAAATGAACAAGCTTATTCTAAAATCTATATGGAAATGCAAAGGATATAGAATAGCCAAAATAAACTGACAAAAACAAAGTTGTAGGGCTAATACTAGCAGGTTTGATTTTAAAACCTATCACAGAGCTACAACAGACAATGTAGTGCAATACTGGCATATGATCAATGGAAAAGAACAGAAAGTCCAGAAATAGACCCAAACATAAATGCGCAATTCAGTTTTTAAAAAGGTGAAACGACAACTCAATGAGGAGATGATAATCTTTTCAACAAGTGGTGATGGGACAATTAAATAGCCATATACAAACACAATGAGTCTCTCCTCAACCTGAAACAATAAACAGAATTTAATTCAAAGTGGATCACAGGCCTGAATTTAAGAGCCAATAATGTAAAACTTCTAGAAGAAAACAGCAGAAAATCTTAGTGACCTTGGATTTGACAAGATTTCTTGAAGAAAACACAAAAGGTAAAGTACAAAAAATTTAAAAATCAACCAAATAAACTTCATCACAATTAAAAATGTTTGTTTTACAAAGGCACTGTTACAAAAATGAAAATGTAAGCCATAGACTGGCATAAAATATTTGCAAAATAAATATTTAGCAAACAACTTGTATCTAGAATATATAAAGAATTCTTAACTACAAGAGTAAGAACATCCAATAAAAAGCGGACAAAAGATTTGAACATCTCACCGAAGAAAATATAAAAATGGCAAATAAATACATCTTAAAATGCTCAACAAAATTTTAATCGTTAGGTAAAATTACATTACAACCACAATGAGATATCACTACACATTCACTAAAATAACTAAAATTGTAAGGACTGAACATGCCAAATGTTGGCAAGGATGAGGAGTAATGGCACTTTCATATACTACTGATGGAATATAAAATAATACAATCATTTTGGAAAAGTTTGACAATTTCTTTAAAGGATACACATACACCTACCAAACAACCCAGACATTCCATACTTGGACATTTATCCAAGGGAAATAACAGCATATGTTCACATAAACACTTTAATGTAAATATTTATAGCAGCTTTGTTTGTAATAGATAAAACAATCCAGATGTTCACTAACAAGTGGATAATCAAATTATGATATATCCATACAGTGATATATCCATATAGCAATAAAAAGAAATAAACAAAATCATGGATAAACTTCAAAACAATTACACTGAATGAAAGAAGCCATACAAAAAAATTAATACTACTGTATGTTTTCACTTACAGAAAATCACAGAAAATACAAACTGAACTATAGTGGCAGAAAGCAGTTTTTGTCTGGGAATGAGGAAAGGAGAATGAAAGCTGGGTTACAAAGGGACATGGGGAAATTTTCGGAGGTGGATATGCTTATTATCTTGATCATGGTGAGGGTTTCATGGGAATACACATATGTGAAAAGTCATCAAATTCCCCACTTTAAATATATGTAGTTTACTATACATCAATACCTCAATAAACTAGTGCAAAATAAAGTATATAAATACAAAAAGACTAATGAAAGTACCCCTATAAAGATGGCAGCAGTGAACACATCATTTTTTAAAATTTCCTGAATCCCTCATAAAAAACAGAGCAACTAGGACAAAAATAATAAAATTAAACACGCATAACATCTACACCATAACTACATGATAAGATTTCCCACACAAACCAAAAATGCATGCCATGTGTGAACAGCAGCCAAAACTGCAAATGGTTTTGTATCCTCCAACAGCTGATGAATTCAACAAGTCCATA
Organism: Symphalangus syndactylus; assembly: GCF_028878055.3. Classification (NCBI taxonomy): domain Eukaryota; kingdom Metazoa; phylum Chordata; class Mammalia; order Primates; family Hylobatidae; genus Symphalangus; species Symphalangus syndactylus. The sequence goes on from NC_072430.2 coordinate 22,840,682, forward strand.
GTAACATCTGAGAGGACCAAGCAGTCTTATCCCCATGAACTTTCAAAACTTCTAGAACAAAGACCCAAGATGAAGAAAAATTCTGGGAAACAATCCAAATTGAGCAGCAGAGGAACAACAGAGAAGGTCCACATAAAAGTACAGGAGAGAAACAGAACCAAGAAACCTCACAAAGTAAGGTATCCTAATTCGAACACTATACAAAACAACAAAAAAGGGAGCTCTAGAACCCTGAAATTAGAAAAGCTATCCTGAACCACACCTCCTAAGGTTTATGAAAACTAATATAAAAATGAAAAATAAGGATCATGATTAAATTACACAGATAGTTATTTTTTAAAGACAGAATAAAGAGCAGACTAATATTCCTAAAGACAATGAAAGACATACTCAAACTACAGGTAACTATAACCTACTATTTCTCCATAAGCAAAGAAATTTTTAATGTATAATATATGAAAAAACACGAATCGTAATTATGAAAACTCAGAAATGAAGTGATAGAACTCAGGAAAGAATTAGAAGAAAATATTTCAAAAAAGACTAAACTAGAAAGAAGAAAAAGATGAATAAACACAATAATACTTCAAGAGAAATAAAAGGTGAAAAGAAGAAAAATTTTTAAATAAAAAAGATTTGAGGCCAGGCACGGTGGCTCATGCCTGTAATCCCCGCACTTTGGGAGGCCGACGCAGGCAGATCACCTGAGGTCAGGAGTTCAAGACCAGCTTGACCAACATGGTGAAACCCCGTCTCTACTAAAAATACAAAAATTAGCTGGGTGTGGTGGCGGACACCTGTAATCCCAGCCACTTGGGAGGCTGAGGCAGGGGAATCACTTGAACCCGGGAGGTAGAGGTTGCAGTGAGCAAAGATTATGCCACTGCACTTCAGCCTGGACGACAGAATGAAACTCTGTCTCCAAAAAAAAAAAAAAAAAAAACTTTGAAAGAAAGTAATATAGGCTTGACAGAAAGTAATATATAAGTTAGACAAAGAAGATCTAACAACTTTTAATAGGAGTTCCTGAAGAAGAAAACCAAAACCAAAGCAAGGGAAGGAATTTTTTTAAGTCAAAAAAAAAAAAAAAAAAGATTCAAAAGCACATACCACAAACCTGAGAAAATCAATCCAATATAACCAATACTGAGATTTACTGTTGAATCTTCAAGAAAAAGAAAAATCCTTTGGGCATCCAAGTAAAATAAGCAAGTTACTTAGGAACAAAAAGAAAAGCAAATTATCATTAGACTTTCACAGCAATAAGATACAAAGAAAGCAAATAATACTAGTCTATAGGGTGATATTGCTCACTATAAATAGGACATGAAAAAATATAAAAAGAAATATACATTTTGTAAAATTATAAAAAATTATAATCACCATAATCTTTAATTTCTATAATTAATTTATATCTGGCCCTTTTCCTACCCAGGGAGAAAAAGTGATATATTATGGGTAGTACATTGGGTATTATGAGTTTGAAGGAAAAGAAACTGGGTTAGCTAGTGGTTCTCAATCAGGAGTGATCTTCCCCTTCCCCTCCCCTCCACTCATGTTCTAGGGACTTTTTTTTTAATCATCATTTAGGAAATGTTACTGTAATCTAGTAGGTAGAAGCCAGAAATGCCACTAAACATCCTACAATGCACAAGACAGCTGCCTACAACAAAGAATGTCAATATCTCAACAAAACATCTCTAAGAAATCCTGGTTTAGACAAAGCAAATATTAGTTGAGCCACATGAAACTGCCAACATTAATTACTGGCCATAGTTCAACATATATGTTGAGCTTAGCAGAAACATATTAAGTCAGTGACATCAAGAAAATGTATACAGGTTGGTAACTACAACATGCTAGAGCAGTGGTTCTCAAACTTCAGCATGTGTCAGAATCAACTTGTACAGGGCTTGTTAAAACTGGGTCCCACCCCCAGAGATTCTGGTTCAGTTGGTCTTGTTTAGGCCTGGGAACTTGATTTTTAAGAAGTTCCCAGGTGATACTACTGGGGATCACACATTGAGAGTCACTATGGTAGAAGGACAGTCAAAAACAAAAAAGAGGAAAAGGAGACTGCAGAATCTTAACATTTTTTAGATGTGAGTGAAATGAGCCAAGTGCACAGTAGCAGTTTGCCCAAATGAAGCGGAAGGTCCGACAGTAGACTGCATATGTTCACAACTTCTGTTAGTCCTGGCTACCAAGTTCTTCATAATGATGTTAAAAGTAATATGGAAAAAAAAATAGCAGAGATGGAATAACATGTAAGTCTACTTAAATGTACATTAGAGAAAAGTATAAGGAGTTTGTGAAAAGGTTGTATATCAGACAAAAGAGTCATTGACTAGACTTGGCTTGCATTAAAATGGGAGTTCTTAACTTGCATGCCTGGGAATTTCTTGGGGCTGTGAACATGTTGTTTTGTTCTGCTGACTTTAGTCATAATCAGTATAAATAAACCAGGTATTGCCCGGTGTGGGGTGCTGCGCCTGTAGTCCCAGCTAGTCAAGAGACTAAGAGAAGAGGATCACTCCAGCCCAGGCTCAGGCATTCAAGTCCAACCTGGGCAGAACAGCCAGACTCTATCTCTTAAGAAAAAAACAAACAAAACAAAACAAAACAAAAAAACAAGTATGTGTGGATCTATGCTACCATCACTGACTAGAAGAAACCCAAAAAAAACTAGCATAGAGGATTCCACTTTCTTGCTACTTTATATCACACATGTAATTTTTAAATATTTGATCAACATTATTCTTTTAGTTTCAAAGTAAGCTTCCCAGCTTCCCAGATTTTAAAATCTACAACTTCCTATTGAAAAGCCGGCACAGGAAACAATCATCATGGTTACAACTTGAGCTGCTCCTTTTTGCCCCAATTGTGCTATTCTTTGGGACATGCTCCTTTTCTAGGATACTTAACTCAGAAACAAAATGAACACAAGCCCACTCAACAAACCATTCCTCTAAAACTAAAAAGAATTGGGTTAATCATCTAATCTGTACACTAGTGGCTAAAAAGGAAAGCTGAAAAAAACAAGACTAAATAAATGAATTTAGGACACCTATCTTTTAAACTCTAAATTAATGTTACTAATTATTTTATCCCTACTGGGAGATGCACCTATTTTAAAGAGCCATTTATAGTAAATCTTACGCCAATAAAAAACAAGTCAATGCACTGAAGTATTCTTTGCTACAATAAAAGTTTTATAGTCTTTCTTGTTGTCCCAGCTTCTGCCATTGTCATGGTAAACTTTATCATTCAGGTGAGTGACCAATAGCTGGTTTCTGATTTCCTGTAATCCAAGGATGTGTTACCCAAATGTGACATTCCCCAATGCCTAGCAAAGCAGCACACAGTAAGGGCTTCATAAATATTTGTTAAAATAAATTCATCTCCACTTCATATCAGCAACCCACTCCTTTGTCAAAGGCTGGATCTTATTATCTGGAAATATTCCAGCTCTAGAATCTCAAACTGTGATCTCACTTATTGGCCATTAACTCTTATTTTTCTACTTTTCTATTGCTAAGCCTATGTTTCACCCTTATCACATTTCTAACCTATTAACCTTCTTATTCTCCAGTACCTAACATTCTTCCTAGTTTCACTTTCCTCCTTGCCAGCCTGAACCTCCCTATTATTTCAATTAGATTCTCACCAATAACCTTACTTTAATAACCTCCTTCTAATCACAACAAAATAAAAATAGTATCTAATATACTATAAGCCAGGCATTGTGCTAATAAATAAGCACCTTACTTGCACTCATCTTATTTAATTCTCATACTAATTTTATAAGGTAGGTAGATACTATTATTATCCCATGTTGTAGATGGGGAAATTAGAGCTTAGAAAAATTAAGGTACTTGCCTAAAGTTATGCAGCCTGTACTACTCCAAAACTCATATCAACCACTATACTACACTGACTCCTGTCCAAACTGTGCATCCAGACAATACCAAAAACATCTATCAGCTTTTCCTATCCCACTCCTGCTCCTAAGCTATGCAGCACTGTTAGAGAAAACTGTGTAACTATGCTGCTTAATGCTTTAAAAAAACATATGGTTAAAAAAAAAAGCTTGTCCTCAATGATCAATGATGCTAGACAAAAACACAAAATGATAACCAATTTGTTGCAATTAAGAAAGGAACCAGAAATTCTTAGTTTATGATATTGCCTAAAGCATTTTCAGAAACATCTTTGATCTCTCAAAATGAGGCTACCTGTGCTAGTTTATGAAATCCTTGCCCTTCTCCACAAAGAATAAGCCACATGTTAGAATAAATCCAGGTACTAACAATATTATCTTCCTCTATTCTTGTACCTTGCTCCTACCTCTAAGAACTTAAAATCTAATAAGGAAGATAGATGCACACACTAAAAATTTTGACTACATAGAACAAAGTCCTCTTTTCCTAGCCTGGACACCCTCATAATCTGTTTAATCCTAAACCACTTAGACAAGAGAGAGGAGATGAGCAGATGCTATCCAAAAATGATGATGTGACATAATCGGTCAGTACTATATCTGAGAACTCCAGCTTTGCTACTGTTCAACTATGTGTAGGATATAAAATGTTTGTAGTTATAGAGAGCCAGTGATCCTACTCCTAGCAGCTCTCACTTAAAATCCAAAACATAACTCATAAGCTGCTGATACTGTGCTTGAATTTATAACAATAAAGCAGATGCCACAAAAGCCTTGCTTTGAGTTCACAATAAAAACTAAACTTTACATAGTTGATAGTTAATTATTTCCTTACTCAAATTAAATTATTAAACAGTTTGTTTTAATGAATAGAACAAAATAAATTAAATGATTACCTTAGAGAATTAACCTTCCAAGAAAGAGAAAACCTTCTTGTAAGGCAAAGATGACTGATAGAGGGACACAAGAAACTTAAGCAGAAGATATTGAATACCAAGCCCTAACATCAGTAATTTTTCAAATATAGCATATTTCCATATGTTAGTCCCATAAAATGAAATTCTTAATCATGTTAAATCTTTAAAACATTGCCTTAAAAGGTTTATGTAGAAAACCATTCAAACCTGATTATAGTCTTCATGCTTAAGACCATAGAGAAACAAATAATATTTTTTAGTAGGACCAAAGAAAGAGTAACAGAAAAGTTAACATTTAAGGGCCTACTATGTGCTATACAAGGCACTTTACATACATAATCACATTAATCATCACAATATATGAGCAGTATATTTCTATCCTTACTGATGCTCAGAAAAAAAATATGGGATTCACCCAAAGTCATGTGACTAGTAAAGATTAGAGGCAGTATTCCAACCTATGATTTCTCAGTCCACAGCCTATAGCCATCATACCATCTCAGATCATAGTCACATCATAAGAACTAGCTTAAATGCCAGCCTGAAAGGATTTCTAAGTTGATAATTTCGTAAGAGTTATGTTCATGATTTAATATTTATGTTACAATATTTTACTAATAAAGTCCACTATGTATCATTTACTATCAATGCCATGTCAAAACAGTATACAAAAGTTTCATGTTCCTTGCGAAGAGATAAACTCCTCTTTAGATTAAACCTTTATCACCAATGATATAGAGAATATTGCCTTTTGAGTGGCTCTTCAACAATTTATACAGCAAGATAGGAGGAATAAGTTCTGCTGTTCTGTACCACTGTAAGGTGAATATGATTAACAACAATTTAGTGTATATTTTCAAAAAGCTAGAAGAGAGAATTCTGAATGTTCACAACACAAAGGAATGATAAATGTTCAAGGTGATGAATGCTAACTACTCTGATTTGATCAGTACACACTGCATAAATGTATTGAAATATGCTCTGTATCCCATAAATACATACAATTATTACATGTCAACTTAAAATAAAAGAAAAAATAAATAAAGGCTCAAAATTTGCCTGAAAAAAACAGATGAGCTTATTTTTCCCCTCCCTCTTTATACCAATGAGGGTACAAACAGCCCTCTGATTCCTCACGATACAGTTTAGAATTATTTCAACCTTCCCTTTCTTCTCACACCCCACAGCATATTTCACAACAGTATAGCAAGATGTGTATGACTCCCAATTGTTCTGGAGTAAAAAGAACTTATTAAGGTGCAAGTACACCTGTGGCATTAATAAATCCTTGGTTTTTTGTATTGTTTATCTTGGATTTGTTCCATATTATAGCACAATATAAAGATTACATTTGATATTAACTTTGATATGTTTTACTGCATTATACATGGAAGAAAAATTGTTAAATTTTAGTTTCAGTTATATATATATTAATACACATGCACACAAACGTGTCCGTATATGTAGGGTCACAATTTGAAATGTATTCCTTACATGATAAGGTCATCGTAAAAAAAAAAAAAAAGTTGGAAATCACTGCTCTACAGTATTTTGCATAGAGTAAAAGGGAATATTATCAAAGTCTGTCCTAAATATATGAGCTATAGCAGGAATATTGAAAAGTATGCAAAACATTAGTTCAGGAATAACTACATAAACTTGGAAGAGTTCTGGGAACATTGTAAGTTCCCTCCTGTTAATTTTTTTTAACCAGCCTTTCTATTTCCTCATTAACAAATAGCAGTAAAAATTCCTTTAAAATGCTTTTTATTTTATTTATTTATTTATTTTTTATTTTTTTTTTTTTTTGAGACAGAGTCTCCCTGCATCGCCCAGGCTTAAGTGCAGTGACACAATCTTGGCTTACTGCAACCTCTGCCTCCCGGGGTCAAGCAATTCTCCTGCCTCAGGCTCCTGAGTAGCTGGGGCTACAGGCACACACCACCACTCCTGGCTAATTTTTTAGTAAAGACAGGGTTTCACTACATTGGCCAGGCTGGTCTCGAACTCCTGACCTCAAGTGATCCACCCACCTCAGCCTCCCAGAGTGCCAGGATTACAGGCATGAGCCACCATGCCCAGCCTAAAATACTTTTTAAAAATATATAGATATGTTAAGACATAGCAGGGGAAAAGGGCTAGCTAAGATAACATACTGCCAACCCAGCCAGCAAGACAAACTCAGAAAACAGAATCGTAACCGACAGCTATTAAAAATAAATAAATAAACAAACAAACAAACCAGGTGTGGTGGCACACTCCTGTACTACTAGAGAGGCTAAGTCAGGAGGATTGCTTGAGGCCAGGAGTTTGAGACCAGCTGGGCAATATAGCAAGACCCTGTCTCAAAAAAAAAAAAAAAAAAAGATAAAAGCAGGCCAAATCCCTGGCACCTACAGGAAGAAGGGGTGACAAGTATCACAGGAAGGAAAAGAGACCCAATTACCTAACCTAAATAGGTGAAGTGACATGTTCAATCATTCAGGAACTGCTGGGTGCCAGGCACTGGTTCTGGATTCTCCAACACAATCTAATAATGCTTTATGCCTAGCACAGAATGTGTCAGACAATAAAGACTGTCAAGAGTACTGAGAGAAAAACAGTATAAAATTACTCCCAGGTTTCCCTCCAGTATGATGTAGAAAGATGGTCAGGCTTCAATAACAAGCAGAGGCATATTTAGATAAAAAGTGATGAATGCAGTTTCGAGAACATTGAGTTTGAAAAGCCAGCAAGACATTCTGGTGGAGACACCCTGGTGGAGGTGCCCAGCAAACAGAAATGATCCAAAGTTGAGAAGGAAAGGCCAAGGCTACAGCCACATTTGGAAATCATGCCATGGAAATGATGACTGAAATCCGGAGTGTATAATCTGACCCAGAAAGAAAGTCCAAAATAACACACAGTGGCTCCTGTCTGTTCATTTGACTGATTATCACTGTAAATGGGGCACTGAATCAGAAGAAATGTAATACAAACAAATCAGTTATAATATTTAAAAACTCATCAGTCAATCCAAAATCAATCTGTAAAAGCTACGTGAAATAATTATTTCTTTTCTCTAATAATAAGGACAGGATAAGATAGAATACAATGAAATGTTCAAACTAAAAGGGGGTCTTGGAAATAAAATACATCTCCTTCACATTGTGACAATGAAGAAACCAACATCTATAGAGATTATGGAACTTAGGTCAACCAGCTAGTTACTATCAGGGTCAAAATGTCATCTCCACAAAGCAAGAGCTAATTTTTAAAAACTATTGATCCTATAATCTCTCTCATGGGTTCCTAAATAACTATTCATTTAAATAAATTTTACATATGTATATTTTCTTCTCTAAGAGAAAAAAAGTCAATTTTCTCCCGGATTTCTCTTATGGTAATTGTTTTAGACACACTTCTCATACAACAATATACGAATTATCAGTCCTCTAGTTATTCTAAAATAATTTGAGTTTTATTGAGGCATAACTGACAAAAATGCTGCATATTCAAGATATACAATGTGATGGGATTTTTTAACCCTTTTTAATTGTAAATTGAGAAAAAATAAACTACGTATTTACAGGCTACAAAGTGATTATGATGTCTTGCAATACGTATACATTGTAAAATGATTACTACAGTAAAGCTAATCAACATGTCCATTACCTCACATACTGACTTTTTGTGGTGAGAATACTTAAGATCTACTCTCTTAGCAAATTTCAACTACACAAATGTCTAAGGAAATATAATTATTAATTACAACATATGTAATTCAACAGCAAATAATTTAGGTACTATATCAAGATATAAATGTTTCTCTATATATGTGTGTGTGTGTGTATACACACATATATATATTTTAGGCAAGATATATATATCCCTGTCAAGATTTCAATATGTTGTCCAAAGACTAGGTCCATATGCTATTTATGTAGTAATAATGAAGAAACTAAGCAGTGTAACAGAATAGAAGGCATTTTGATTGTAGGGTCATCTTCATAAAATACAATCAAAATAAGACATTATAAGAAAACTGAAGATTAATCCTCTCATTAATATAAACGACAAAATCCTCCACAAAATAATCCACCACAAAATCCTCCACAAATAGAGTCTAGAAACATATAAAAAGACTAATATATAATGAACAAGTAGGATTTATTCCAAGAATGAGAGGTTGGTTCATCATTCAAAAATTAATCAACGTACTTCAGTGTATTAAAAGACAAAATAAGAAAAGCCATATACCATATCAATAGATACAGAAAAAAAATTCTACAAGATTCAATACCCAGTCATGATAAAATTTAGCAAATTAGGAATAGAGGAAACTTAACCTAATGGTATCTATAAAAAAGTACAACCACATTATATAGTTAATGGTAAGAGATAGAATGCTTTCTCCTAAGATGAGGAAAGGCTGGAAGTCATCTCTTACCACTCCCACAGTGGAGAAACCTGGCAGGTATTTCCTTAACTGAATGACCTAAATTAACATAACTAATGATAAATCCATGGTGACAGCATGAACCGCCTGATATGATGAGATAAGAAAGGCATTTCGCTACTATGGTACTCTTCCTAAAAGCACATAACCCCAATCTAATGATGAGAAATAACATCACACAAACCCAACTTGAGGGACAGTCTATGAAATATCTGACCAGTACTCTTCAAAACTATCAAGATCATGAAAAATAAGGAAAAGTTAAGAAAGTGTCACAGCCAAGAGAAGACTAAGGAGACATGACAACTAAATACAATGCAGTTTCCTGGAGGTGATCTTGAAACAGAAAAAAAAGAGTGAAAAAACTAGTGAAATCCAAATAAGTTTAGTTTAGAGTGATGTAGCAATGTTAATTTCTGAATTTTTGAAAGATGTACCGTGATTATGTATTAATAACATGTTAGCATTAGGGGACACTGGTGGAAGGTATATAGGAACTTTCTATACTAACTTTGCAATGTTTGTGAAAATTTAAAATTATTCTGAAACTTAAAAAATTAATTAAAGGACAGAAGAAGATATACTTTGTAAACACTAACCAAAAGAAAGTTGGAATGAATATGTGAATATTAAAGTAGATTTCAAAACAACGTATATTTCTTTTTTTTTTCTTTTTTTTTCCAAGACACAGTCTTGCTTTGTCATCCAGGCTGGAATACAGTGGCGCAATCTTGGCTCACTGCAACCTCCGCCTCCCGGGCAATTCTCTTGCCTCAGCTTCCCGAGTAGCTGGGATTACAGGCACCCACCAACACACCCAGGTAATTTTTGTATTTTTAGTAGAGACAGGGTTTCACCATGTTGGCCAGGCTGGTCTCAAACTCCTGCCTTGTGATCTGCCTACCTCGGCCTCCCAAAGTCCTGAGATTACAGGTGTGAGCCACCGCACCCAGTCTAACAAAGTATATTTCAAAGAATAAACATTACGTAATGATAAAGGGGTCAATTCAAGAAAACATAATAATCCTAATTTTATGTGCATTTTGCCACACAGTTGCAAAATACTAAACTACTAGTAAAAAAATTATATATTTTAAAGGAGGAATAGACAAACCTGCAATTACAGTTGGAGACTTCAATTCTCTCTCTCTGTAATCAATAGAACAAATTATAAACACAATGAAATAACACTACACACCACCAGAATGACTTAAAATTAAAAAGACTGATCGTATCAAGTGTTATAGAGTATAAGGAGCAACTTAAACACTCATATACTGCTGGTGGAAATGTAAAATGGTACCATCACCTTAGAAACAGTTTAGCAGTTTCTTAAAGGTATAAACATACATTTACTATGCGGTCCAGCAATTCGATGTTTACCAGAGAGGAAGAAAGCACATGTCTACATAAAGATTTATAAATGAATGTGTATAGTCACTAAGTTTGTGATAGCTGAAAACTGAAAATTACCCAAATGTCCATCAACTGATGAATGGATAAACAAGATGTGTTATACCCATTAAACAGAATCATTATCAATAATAAAAAGCAGTAAATTAACGATATAGGCAACATCAAGGATAAACTACAAAATAATTAGATTGAAAGAAGCCAGACAAAAGAGTAGACTGTATGATCCATTTCTACAAAATTCTAGAAACTGGAAACTAATTTATAGTAATGGAAAGCAGATCAGTGGTTGCCTGGAATGGAAGGGGCTCACGGGAGGGAGAGGGAGATAATCTAAGGACACAAGTAGCTTTTGGGAGTGATGGATATGTTCAATATCTGAATTGTGTATACATATGTCAAAATTCATTAAATTACATGGTTTAAATATGTGTGATTTATTCGATGTGAATTCTACCTCAAAAAGCTTCAAAAAATGAAAAAAATATATAGTCAGCATATGACCCAACAAACATTCTTAGGCATTTATCCAACAGATATAAAAAACTATGTCTAGATTCCAGAACAGGCAAAATTATTCCACAGTGACAAAAAGCAGATTAATGGTTGCTTAGGGTTAGGGTGTGGAGTTAACTGCAAAGAGATACCAGTGGCTTTTGTGGGGGTGATGAAAATGTTCTATATTTTGTGCTAGTAACACAGGTGTACCCATTTGTCAAAACTCAAACTATAAACTTAGTTTATTTAAATTATACTTCAATAAAGTTATTTTCCAAAAATGGAGATGGGGGAATTTGGTGCCCAATCTAGAAAACTAACCTAGAGAGGAAACTTTGTAACACAAGAAGTTTCTAAATGGGATGTTTCCTATATATCCAAAGTAAAATATGTTCCTAATCCCAAACAGATGATTTAAAAGGGCAGCAACAACTATCCTTTACTGAACACTACTCTGTACCAAGCACTGTGCCCTGTACATACATTTCCTCTAATCTTCTCAACAATCCTGCAGTGAAGATATTATTATTCTCATTTTATTTTTTGTTTGTTTTGGGACAGGGTCTCACCCTGTTGCCCAGGCTGGAGTTCAGTGGCACACTCGTGGCTTGCTGCAGCCTCAAACTCCTGAGCGCAAGTGATCCTCCCACCTCAGCCTCCCAGGTAGCCAAAAAACAGGCACAAGCCACCATTCCTGGATAATTTTTTAAATTTTTTTGTAGAGACAGGGTCTCGCTATATTGCCCAGGCTAGTCTTGAATTCCTGGGCTCAACTGATCCTCCTGCCTTGACCTCTCAAACTGCTGGGATTACAGGCGTGAAAGCCACTATGCCCAGCCTATTTATTCCCATTTTAGATTAGGGGACTTGGGCTCACAGAAGATAAGCAACTTACCCAAGGTCTCTCAGTAAGTAAATGAGCAAGCCTCAGCCTCCAAGAATAAATCTGGGTCTGTCTTAAACTATTTCCAATACAACACACTGACTCCCAGTACCTGTTAATTGGGGATAACCTCTATTCTACTGAAATTTAAGAAAAATGCATTTGCTTCCTTAAACTATCTTCTTGAATACAAGTATCTGCTAGTATAATGACTTTCATTCCCCAGGAGATGCCTAGCACATAAGTACTCAGGTATTTTATATGTTTTAACCTAAATTCATAAGATTTACTGTAAAGCAACTATTAGTCGCATTACAAATCTTTTCCATTATTAACATTTCTGATTGGAGGGAAAATTACATTCTAAGGGTATAATAGATTTTGCAATTATTACCAACATGATTACCATATACCAATATTATACCAGTATAAGGATAAACCAAAAGTGATGACAATGAAGAACTAAGCCTAAACACTTTCTCTATGCTTTCCACATTTGATAGCCAACATAGTCAATGAAAGACACTACCCAAAATATCAAACTGAAAGATGTACTGATTTAAAAGATCATTGGACCTTATTCAGTGCTTTAATTCCCTTCATGCAATCTTAATTTTAAGAAAAAAGACAGGCCTAGTGACTCATACCTATAATCCCAGCACCTTGGGGGGCTGAGGCAGGTGGATCACTTGAGGCCAGGAGTTCAAGACAAGACTGGGCAATACAGCAAGACCCCTAACTCTACAAAAAAAATTTAATTAGCTAGGCATGGTGGCTAGTGCCTGTAGTCTCAGCTACTCAGGAGGTTGAGGCAGGAGCAACACTTGAGCCCAGAAGTTCAAGGTTATTGTGAGCTATGATCACACCACTGCACTCCAGCCTGGGCGACAGAGCAAGACCCTGTCTCAAAAAAATAAAGCTATGAATTTTACCACTTGGTATGGTGAACCCTTTAATTCTTAATGTCAATACTAAGAAACTACTGCACAATTCAACATTACAAGACTGGGAACCAAGCAGTACAACTCCCACTTTTTACTGGGAACTAATTAGTTATAATTTATGATAGAACTCAATCTTCTTGTGTCCCTGTGTCTCACTTAGCTACTTCCCAAGAGGGAGCATTGGGATGAATTAATTGCTCATGAAAATAAACATATACACACACATGCATATACATTTACAAGATACATATGTTATAATATGATTACATTGTAGTTACATAACTTGACACATTCTTTATTCAAATATGTATACTCATTTATTTTATATTGCTTTATATATTATTTATTTTATAGATTAATTTTAATATATTTTATTATTCCATATGAAATTATTTTATATTACAGAATTTTATAGACATTTTTAAAGTAATAAAACACTATGCTTACAAGACGAAAAGTTTGCTGAATTCTCTCACATCACATTATGTTATTACGCTTTCAGAGGTCTTTTCAATGACATTATATGGGTCACTTTTACATTGATGAAAATATTTCACTTTTGATTTTTAAGCTTTTCCTACAGATCCCACGAGAGCATTCTGCTTTCTACAGATGTCACAGAGAAACCTATTTGAATCTTCGGTAAGTAGGAAAAAAGACACAGATGCCTCCCATGGTTGTTCTCATAACAAAAGACAAGGAAACGGAGATGGCAAACAATCTCCAAACCCTTTATATTCAGAGACCTAGTACTTTTCCAAAACAGGGAATTCAAGGTTTGCCAAAGACTGCAGTAATTTGGCCTTAGCAATAATGGAAGGTATACAGCTGGAATCCATTATATACTGCTCTTAATATATTAAACAGTGATGCCTCTGTCCTAAAAAATACAAATGAAGATGCCTGCAATTTCCATGTAGAAAGGCAAGTCATTTGTACATCATCTTTACAGAGGATGACAACGTGGCCAATTTTTTTTAATGAGGACCTCTTAGAATCACTAAAAGCACAGGGACTGAGAATAGTACTCCCAGAAACAGGTAGACTCCAATATCCACTTTGTTTCTCTTTTTCTAAGAAAAACTAATCACACAACATGCCCCCTCTCCTAAGAGACAATCTAATAACTGAGAGTCTTCTAACCAACAGTGAAGCCAAGTAAAACCTTACAGAACTCCCCTTCTTGTAGGGAAAGAAAAAAAGTTAGATGGTGTAAGTCATGCACAGAGAAACGAAACATCTAAAGGCCATTAACTAGGAAGTTCATTATTGATATGCTAGAAATTATGTACTAGAAGTTTGTCGCTTTTGTTTCCTAAAAAATATAGGCTGGCACCACTCAAACATTGCTGGCAGAAGTACAAACTGGTCAAAGCACATTGGAAAACTGTTTAGCAATATCTTTTAAGCTGGACATAGGCATATGCTATGACCAACAATTCTGCTTCTATAATGATACCTAAAAGAAATGCATACATGTATTCACCAAGAGGCTTGTACATGAATGACTATAACAGCATTATTCATAAAAGCTCCACACTGAAAACTAAGCCAAATGTCCATCAGAAGTGGAATGAATAAATTGTGGTATATTCACATAATGGAATAGTATACAGCAATGAGAATGAACAATCTGTTGCTCCATGCAACAATATGGATAAATCTCTTTTTTAAAATATTGAGCAAAAGCAGCTATACACAAAAGGTACATAGAGTGCTTCCTACTATATAAAGTTCAAAATCAGGTAAATCAATGTATAGTGTTAGAAGTCAGTAGAGTAGCCACCCTTTGCAGGAAGTACGGGGCACTGGGGCAGGAATACAAAGGGAGCTACTAAGCTAACGTGATAATGTTCTATGCTTTAATCTGGATACTGGGTACATGGGTGTGTTCACTTGTGAAAATTCAACAAGCTGTATTATGATTTGTGCACATTTCTGCATATATTCAAAGATCGCGTTAAAAAATAAAATATAAGCTTATGAAAGTACTTCTTTAACTGATATTCCAAATTCATTACTTTCTTAAATGTATAAAGGCAAACAAAGAACAAACCAGACCATGGGAACGAACTCAACAGAGAGACAGGAGAGGAATATCAAGAATGAAGCAAGATCATCACAGAGCACACTTGGAAAGGAGATGGTATGTATCTCTCTCAAACAAAGGTGTTTGAGATGTGACAAGATGTTAAAAGACCTGATTAAGCAATACTCTCTCTACTCCCTTGCAACTGCAAGCTGAAAGCTCGTCGCTAATAGGCTACTCTCTGGAAAGCCCACAGAATTCCACTCTCACCAGTTGAGTGGTAATTAAGAGTCAGCTAAGTATGTTCCCAAACCAGTTTATCTATCTCAAATTTCACTTGCTGTTGCAATTACATAATTTAATTAAATATTACCTAAATATATGAATACATATATTTGTTTCTATCAAATTAAATTAAAAGTTTTAGAAAAACTAAATTCAATAAACATAAGTTGTCAAAGAAAATTGCTATTAAAGTATGGAAGAACAAAACTTTTAAAACACAAGTAGAAAATCATAAAAACCTAGAACCATGCTTTCAGACTGCTTCATAAGCAAATTTAAATTCTTGTTCAACTTTAAAGAAAACTGAACTTGATATTGTAAATGCATTATGCGGTGATTTATGAAAGGAGAATTTCAAACTAATCAGCAGACCCATACTCAAAGAAAAGATCATGACTTTACATCAAAAGATTGGCAAATGAAAATATATTTATAGTTTACATGAAAATGTAATGTTGAAAATATGTATCATTTATGATTTTATGATTCTAGCCAATTGTTTATATTAACTAACCAACTATCTATCTTAATTGTGAAGAATGCAAAAGTCATCTCCTGTGTTACCACTTAAGAAAACTGAGCAAGCAATATTGGTCCCTCAAGACCACCTATATACACATACACACATGCACTCACAATGCAAATGTGATTTCTCTCTCTCCCTCTCTCTCTCTCACACACACACACACACACACACCCCATACCTCACTAAAACAATACTGAAAGGCAGCAAGCATCAAAAACAGAAATCAAGACAATAATGAAAGTAAATGTGGGGACACAGGTCTTAAAAAGGAGGGCATTCAAAGGAGTTTTTCACACAACTTTCCACTTTGGGATAGCAAATAAGATAGGTATTTTAAAAGATAAAACAACCAAAAGCTAGGTGGGTAGCAAAGCTTTAATCACTTGAGTTCTTCCTTACTGTCTCATTGCTAGCCTATCCTAGTCTTGAACCCAAGAAGTACACCAGAGTTTTCACATGGTACAACACTTGTTTATTTCCACTGATTTGACTGCAGAAATCTCACTCTTTCATATCACTAGGGGGAGCACTTACTCTTTAAAAAACAGGAAGAGAAATTAAAAAAAAAAGTTCCAATTAAAGATGCACTTTATGATCGGGGGCAGTGGCTGTGGAGGCAGTGTGTGCCTTCTGTAGTCTCAGCTATTCAGAAAGCTGAGGTGGGAGGATCATTTTAGCCCAGGAGTTAGAGCACTGTGACTGTGCCTGTGAATAGCCACTGCACTACAGCCTGGGAAACAGAGTGAGACCCTGTCTTTAAAAAAGAAAAAAGAAAAAAAAAAAGCAAAGCTCTTTATCTGACTGTCCCGGGAAAGCAAAGTGCAAAATGCTTTAAAACTCACAGCACAAAGTGAAAAATATTGTTAAAGTCACAAATGACTTTAAAAGTAAGCAACATAAAAGCTAGGCTCAGTACATTAACCAATCAACACATTTAATGCATAATAGCAAATATTACTTAGGGTCATTTGGTAAGAAAATATAAATCAATAGGCTGACCTTACTATTACTCAGTTAAAAATGCTTAATTATGATTTGTGAAGATTCTAATTTCTGATAAATACCATTGGCAAATGAAGTTAATGGATCTCTATCACAAACTTCAGTTGGTATACTTTGTCTTATTATTAAATTATTGGAAGGCAAAATTAATACCATTATCCTCTTTTAAAGTTTTAAATGTAACTTGAGCACCTAAGTAGCAAGGAAGTAGGGAAAGGGAAAAGGAGACAGAAGGGAATTAACAGTAATGGGATGCCTATTATGTGCCAGGTGCTTCAACCACACTGGAAAAGGGAATGATTATTTCCACTTTACAAATGAAAGGCAGGGCTCGAAAACCATAACTAACTTGACCACTGTCACATAGATAATAAATTATAGAACAAGATATGACCCATAATACCTAAAATCAAAAATATCAGAAGTTGCTTAATTCATCTGGCAGTATGGTCATCTTAAATACTCTTTATTCCATTAAGAGGTATATATTTATATCACAGCAAAGAACAAGAAAGAACAACAACAAGAAAGCTTGCCCTTGTCCTCTAAAAGCTTGTCTTCCAGGACCTTACAATCTACTGAAGAAAACATGCAAACACAGTTAAGGAATGTAAATCAATGATTAATGGCCAATTGAAGAAAGCGCCACTAAGTGATAAGGGAGCTCAAAGAAGCCTGGGATCCATGTGGTTTAAGCAGTTAGGGAAGACTTTATGAAAGACGTAAGATTACAGCTGGATCCTAGAGATGGTGTATGTTGGATGGGGATATACTGAAAGAGTACTCCAGGATGAGGAAAAGCAAAAGTTAAGGATGAACACAATGAAACTGAGTAACAGTGAAAAGGCCGGCAAGAATGAAGCAAGATCATCACAGAGCACGCTTGGAAAAGAGATGGTATGTATCTCTCTCAAACAAAGGTGTTTGAGATGTGACAAGATGTGGCCGATTAACCAATACTCTCTCTACTCCCTTGCAACTGCAAGCTGAAAGCTCGTCGCTAATAGGCTACTCTCTGGAAAGCCCACAGAATTCCACTCTCACCAGCTGACTGAATCAAAAAGTGAAGAATTCAGTGGAAACAACCCAATATCCATCAATTGATGAATGGCTAAACAAAAGTGCTATATCCATACAGTAGAATACTACACTGCAATAAAAAGGAACAAACTACTGATACCTGCTACAACATGGGTGAACCTTGAACACACTATGCTAAGTGAAAGAAGTCAGTCACAAAAGGCCATATACTATATGATTCCATGTCTAGGAATGTCCAGAATAGGCAAATCCATAGATACAGAAAGCAGAATAGTGGTTTCCAAAGCTGAGAGGGTTGGTATTGAGGAGTAACTGCTAAGAGTACAAGGTTTCTTTTGGGGGTGACAAAAATGTTCTAAAAATGATTGCAATGATGGTTGCACAATTCTGTGAATACACTACAACCCACTTAACTATACAGTTTAAATGGGTGAACTACTAGGACTATGAATTATATCTCAATAAAGCCATTTTTAAAAGTGAGGGACTGGTGGGACATCACATTGAACAGCTAAGACAGAGTCACCTATGGAGTCTTCTGAATGCCAAGCTTCAGGGTCTACACTTTATCTGGTAGGCAATCAGAAATAGACAAGTAAAGATTTACCTAATGAAAGCACAGCATACATACTTAGGATTCTTCTATAATAAAATCATTCACATGTTTTAAGTACATTCCAAAAATATATGCAAAATCACAAAGAAGAGAGAACAGGAAAAAGTATGATATGATTTTGACTAAGACACAAGCTGTGACTATTAGGAAAGTTGTTTTGCTTCAGTGCTAAATGCCACAGATGGGTACATCAGTATTGTACGTACGCAAAACCACAAATTCATCTGTGTCAAATCTTTGAAGACTGTAATATTCTAAACTTAATTGTGAAAATGTCATTAATAACTGACGTGTCATATTTCAGGGTAAGACAATGAACAGTATAATTTGTTTTTTATCGATGACAGTACTCTATATGTAATGCTTTTTTCAGATACTGGATTCAATCTAAATGCTATCAGAAACCCCACTAATATAAAGCATTGCTTACCGATGCTTACACATCTGACTTTGAATTCTAATTTAACATAATACTCCAAAATAGTTTCGATACACAAAATAAAAGAACTAAAGAAACAAACCTGACACATAAAAGCAGAGAGAAAATATATATAACATGTTATATATTATACGTTTATATAATATTCAATGCAGAGGAAAAGGTAAAGTGCTCAAAAATAAACCTCAAAATCACTGACAGACGGAAAAAAGGACTCAGCAAAGTACAAACTGAAAAAAAAGGAATAAATTACATCTACAATAGCAGGCTCAATACACGAGAGAAGATGAGAAGGCCTAAACAGCGGCAAAGTTCAGCACATCTCTATGAAACAATCCTGTCCCCTCCCCTGAATCCCAGGGAAGAAAGACCCTTTCAGGCATTCTTGGCATCATCCCTCCCAAAGCTGGACTAAGGTGAAATCCCACATTCCCCCAGGAGGTGGTAAGATGGTAGGGATACAAAAGAAGAACTCAGTTGGAGAACCCATACACAACCAAACCAGTGTTCCCCTTGTGAGTCACCTTGCAAACCTCCTTCAAGGTAGGTGAGCCACAAGAAACTAAAGGAGATATTGAATCTCTTTTAAAATTCTCTTGTCTAAGAATGAGAGGGCCCATCTGTCTCTTTAAGGGCTTTGTAAATTCCAGAACTGAGCGAAACTTATGTTGAGTCTGAGAAATAAAGACAACTTAGGCAACCTGGTTTGCTAACAAACAATAAAAGCAAAATAGAAAACAAATAAGCTTTCCTA
This sequence comes from Symphalangus syndactylus, assembly GCF_028878055.3. NCBI lineage: Eukaryota > Metazoa > Chordata > Mammalia > Primates > Hylobatidae > Symphalangus > Symphalangus syndactylus. The sequence continues at coordinate 22,860,407 of NC_072430.2, forward strand.
AAAAAGAAGCCTTATCACTGATATCTAGAATACAGTGTCTTCTATCACAAGTAAATAGAGCAAGACTCTCCATTTCCTAATTCTAAGCCAGTGTTTATACCAAAGAAAAGAATTCAGTAGGAATAAATAGGAGTTTATTTCAAATCATTAACTGTTGTAGATTAAAACACATTTATCCACACCTTCATCAATTTTCTACCTACTTTGAGTAAAAGAACTGTGGGAAAAGGCAAATGTTGACAACTATTGTTCACCATAATAAACATGTTAATTATTAAGAAATAAAGTATTCCAAATATAACACAATAAAATATGAAAATGGGTTAAAAGTTGGATTATTCTCTAAGTAAACACCCAAAACACATACCGTTGAATTCATACATAAATAGAAGTGTTCTTTGAAGTAAATAGGTAGAAATGATGAGCGCATGCTACCACAGATACCCCAAAGCGGGGGGAAAATAACATCAACATAAAGTCTAAGATGCAGAAACATTTCTAAATGATACAATTATCAGAGGGAGTGGTCTACATGGTAAATATGCTGATATTCTGACTAAAGTTACAACAGAAACTCATGATGCCACTTTTAGTAGGCTAAAAAAGTAATTAAGAAAATTGAAGACCTGGAGAGGGAATTTTTTTTCACAGGCTCATTCAATGAATAACATGGGACTGGAAACATGATCTGTAAACAAGAAAGGAGAACAAGAAACTTGCCAGTACCTGAAACTGGCGCTGAGCTAAGGAAACAAGGATAACAAATATCCTAGGAGGTAAATTACATCAGTTTTCAAAACCTGATTCTGGAAAAAAGGAGTGACTAATTTGCCAAAAGGGAAAAATACATTGTGTAAGCTAATGAAAAATTTTCAATATACGCAAAATGCTGTAGGAGATTTCTGTTTCTAAAGGATTTTAATCAATTAATTAAAACATCATTAATGTTCACTGTATTAGTTTTTAAGATGCTCAATCTACAAGGCAATGTTTTAAATAGTTCAGAAAAATCTTGTAAATATTTGCAGTAACCATTTGCCTTAAGTAATTCTGTAGAGCCTGTGAGATGGTTTGAAATTTAAATGACAGTAGGCTCAACTACGTTTCTAAAACCCCTCAGGCAAAATCATAAACCTTGCATAGCAAAAGTAATACAAACAGGATATCCTGAACAGCAAAATGAACTACCATATTTGTGGATTTTTTTTCCGTATAGTAGATCCCATATAATGTTCCTACTCTACAATGAACTTAAAACTAATCGCTGTATACTCAAGTCTCATCTAAACTTACTGAATCTTATGTGAGAAAAACCAAAGCCAGAAAAGAAAAAAAGGATGAGGTTCAACTCCAACCATCTGCTCTTCCTCCTCCAAGCAACATTCTATCAATTAGGTATTTTATTTAAATTCTCAAATTCGTAAGTCCATAGCCAAATCTAATTTATAATATAGTTAAGTACTATGCACACAAAAGTACTCTGTTCAAGTGGCTAAGTAAATCTGAACATAACGGCAACATACATTTTAGAAAGCATTCATCTCTGCTGCCACAGGGGAAAAAAAAGAGCAATTTCACAGAAAGACTAGGAAATACCTGAGCAGATAAACAGCCCTTTCAATATCACTGAGGTCTTCATCGACTGTCAATCTTTCTATTTCTTCTGGTGTCTGTCAAGGGTAAAATACACATTTATGCACCACAAACGTTGGTTCAATCTTGCCCCCCAACCTCCCAGTGACCCTCTATGAGGATAAACGAATGAAAAAGTTTCACAATTAAGCATTAACAATGAAAACTAATCAAGCAGCTGAGGATACCAGGCGACATCAATCACGGAGGTCTCTAATTGGGTGGTCGAGTTTGGGGAGGGGACTGTTTTTTTCTGTTTTTATCCTTCTAGCTCCTGGATTGCAGCCTGAAAATCACATCGTGGCTTCAGAACCTTGGCTGAAATCCATTTCATACGCATGTTATAAAACGAATACACACACTTTTTATCTCTAATACCTCAAGGCTATTTCTCCAGCATTTTCCACCCCAAGAAATGCTAAAAGGGGGATGGATGAAGACTGCAGCCGAGTAGGCATGAAAAGGACAAGATCTGGAGTGGGGGAGGGAAGGAAATAAACTCTGGGGCTGGAAGAAAACCAGAGATTTGAGATATTGCGGCAGGTGTGAGGGAGAGGAGCTAAAGCAGCTAATTAAGCAATGGCCAGGGGAAAGGGGTCCCGTCCGTAAACTAGGTTTGCTGGCGCTAAAGGTTGGAGCCTCCGGGAGGAAGATGACTCTGCGGGGTGGGAGAGCCAGTAGGGGTGGGGGGGAGCAAGCTGAAGGTTGACTCCCTCAAGGGGGTTGGGGAGCAGGGTCCCAGCTAGAGTCCTGGAGGGGTTGGGAGGAAAGGATGCGCGGTGACTCAGGATGGCGGCAAAGGGTCGCGAGGGCTTGTAGACGGGGACCAGGACGACACTGAGAAAGAGTACTGGCTGGGAAGCGAGGGGAGGCCGGGCTGCCTCGAGGACAGAAGGACTAGAGCTTGATCTGACTTGGTGGGCTGTGGGTGAGGGGACGGGACGCGGGGTGGTGTCTCCGGGAGAAGTGGGGGGAGGAATCGGGAATGTGTGGACCGAGGGGTGGGCCTGGGGCCAGAACCCGGGCGGCGTCAGCGGACCAGAGGTTGGGGAGCCCAGGAGAGGACCGGGGAGAAGTGGGCTGCGGCCTCGAGGGGCAGCTCCCGTGGGCGGGGGGGGGCGGAAGGAAGGGGGTCCGCGACCGAGGACGCTGGGGCTGCCCCGAGGGCTGGGGCTCGGCCGTTCCTGGGGGTGGGCCGGGGGCATTCGGACGCCTCAGGAGGGGCAAGGGCCGCGGGGCTGGCGCCGGTCCGGGGCTAGGGCAGGGACCCGTCCCTTGGGGATGGGGGGTCCAGACTAGAGAGGACCGGGTCCGCTCTGAGGAAGGGTCCGGGAGGGAACCGGCTTAGGGCGACACGGCCAGAGGGGCTGGAGGAGGAGGGGCCGGTCCGACTGAGAGGGTCCCGGCGGCCCGGAGGAGGGGAGGGTGGTGGGGTGGGGCGGAGATCAGCGCGGGGCCGCGCGGGGCAGGCGGCCGGACGCCGTGAGGGCAGGTCCTCTCCCCGGGGCGCACCTTGAGGCTCCGGCGGACCGGCCTCTCGATGATGGTGAGCTCCTGCAGGTCCTCCATGTAACCGAACAGGCTGTTCTGACTGAAATCCATCGCGGTGGCGGGCGGCGGCGGATGCATGGACTGCCGGGCACTCTCGCCGCCCGGGCCAGAGCGGCCCCAGGATGCCGGACGCCCTCAGCCCCGCGGCCGCCTACCAGCAGGACTTTCTCCCGCTCTTGGCCGCTGGAGCCGAGCGTGAGGCTGCGGGGCGGCGGGAGCAAGAGCACGGCCCGGCGAGGGGGCGGGGCGGGCCCGGCGAGGGGGCGGGGCGAGGCTCGCGGGCTGGCTGCGGGGGCGGGGCCAGGGGCGGGGGCCCGCCACGTTGCCCGCCTCGGCCCCGCCCCGCCCCGTCCCGGGCGCCGCGCGCACGAGGCCGGACGCAACTGCCGCGCAACGACGCGGCGGCCCCGCCACCCCTCTGCGCCCGCTCCTCGCCGTCCTCCTAAACCCCCGTCCGCCCCCAACCAAGGGTGCCCCACCCCACGGCGCGTGCGCAGAGCCTTTTGCCTCCCGCAGCCGGCTGAGGCGGACTGGGGGCGGGGACTGGGGGCGGGGGCTGAGGGCGGGGAGGCTGAGCCAATGAGAGCCGAAGCAGAGGAGAGGGAGCTGGCTGGGCTGCGGCTGCACCTGCTGACTTAACTGTCCAGTTATTCCCAGGACCGTCCACGCTGCGAACCCGGAGACCCCCCCTAGCACAGCTCCAACCCTGAGGGGAGCGCTGAGTGCCCAAAATAAGCAGTTAGGACGCGGGGTGCCCGGCTGACGGGGGAGGGGGCTGTGGGAATACAGCCCTGGAGGGGCTGGCTTTTGGGCAAGGGCAGCATTCGGAAAAGGCCTCCCAGAGAAGAGTCACTTAAACTGAATCTTAGCGACCGATAAGGCTTTCCCAAGAGAAATAATAAAGGCAAGCCGGTCTGGGGTTGAAGCCTGGGTGTGTTTGGTTGTGTTTGAGAAGTGCCGTCGAAGTAGAGCTCGGGGCTCGGGCACCGAGGGCGTGGCGAGATGGGTGGAAGGAAGAGGACCTAGGTCCTTGGTGAAGAAAAGCCCTGCTCTGGACAGCCACGCTGAGTCCCTTGCACTTGGTTCTGTTAAGAATGGGACGAGATGGAAGGGGGATTGGGGCGATTTTTTTGGACCTTGGGGACAAGTTAAGTTCGTACTGTTCAGCTCGTCAGTCAGCAAGGCCCTTTTCTTTTTTGTTTTTATTTTCCACTCGTTCCTTCTCCACACCCATTCTTCTACCTGCCATATGCACCCTCTTCTCTATTAAGGTATGTCCCAGTTCATGCACCGTATACAGCCTCGAAAGATAAATGGTTTGTACCTGTTTTTAACATACATGAACGGCATCGTGATGAGAACTCATTCTCTTCCTTGTTTTTCTCTCAGTGTCTTAGAGATCTATCCATATGACACTATACAACAAGAGTTCATTAATTATGACTAATAATAGTATTTGATTTGTGTGTCTATCATATTCTACTTATCAATTCCTCAAATAACGGACAGTTAGGTCGCCAGCAGTTCCTTGCTACCACAGACCATGCTGGAATGGGTGTTAGACGTGTCCCTTACAGAACATAAGAAATGGAGTCGCTGGGTCATGAAGTCCACAGTGTTTGGTTTCACTCTGTCATGTTGCCCTCCAAATGGCTTTGCCATTCACACCCACCGATGGCACACGAAGGTAGGAAGGTACCCGTTTCCCATTTTATATGCTAACATTTGGTATTATCCGATGTCCTAATTTATGTCAATCTGAAATCAGTAAAGTAGTATCACGTTGTACTTTTGATTTGTATTTCTTTGATTGGTGGTGTTAACCATTTTTCCATATACTTAAGAACCATCGAGATTGTTTTCCTTCTGTGAATTATCTATTTACATCATATACCTATTTTCTGCTGGATTTTATTATTATTTTTTCTGAATGAATTGAAGGAGTTGAGTTTCTTATGTGTTCTAAATATTAATCTTTTGTCAGTTTTAGAAAAACACTGCAAATATTTCTCTCAATCTTTCATGCATCCTGTTTGCTTGGTCTTTGCTATGCTACAATGGAGGAGAAATCCTTAATTTTCATTTAGCCTAATGCATCAAATTTTAGCCTTGTGGAGTGGGGTCTTGTTTAAGAATCTTTTCCCACCTATTAGTCGCAAAATATTCTCCTACATTTTCCCCTATTTGGCTTCATACTTTTACCTGTCACGGGTCTTAATCCTTCATCTTGCATACAGTTTGAGCAGGAATACAGTATTATTAACTCTATTTAGTGAGCCAGTTTTCCCAGCAGCACCCACCAATTCATCTTTTCCCCTCCAATGCGTGATGGCATCTGTATTGTATGCCAAGTCCCTAGAGACACACACGTCTGTCTCTGAGCTCTTGTAGCTATTCTATTGATCTAGATCTGTTCCTATGCTAGTGCTGTGCTGATTTTATTGCTGTGGGTTAATTATACATCCTAAGATCTGGTAGAGTGAGTGAATCTCCCACTCTTGGCTCTTTTGTTTTTCAATTTTGCCTTTGAAGTTCAAAGCAAAATGGTCAGTAATGATGACCACAGCTAAAATTCAGGTTTTCTAATCCCTACTTTACTAAGGAGAAGTGAAGGGAAGTAGAAGAGGACAGAAACATGATGGGATGAGGACGGAAAAGAGGCAAACCCATGAGGAGGTGGTTTTCCTAAGCAAATATCTTACAGCCTCACCTTTCTGTCAATTTCTGAAATTCTCTGCCTTTTGATTTGTAAATGATACAAAATATTACCTGTCAACTTTACCCTGTTCCAGCTAAGAAGTATTATCTCACATTTGGATTTCGTAACAGTATCATCTAAAACGGGAGGACGTTCTTAATGAACAATTGATTGAATATACAGATATAGCTTTAATGTTGGCTGTTCCAGGGCAGGAGGGTGATGAAGGGAAAATGTTCAATTTGATGACTGGAATCTGTAACTGCTCTAATTACCACTCTGTGGTGAAAGTAGCCTGCCCAGCCTGGCTGCCAGGAAACCTGAGTCCCAGTCCTGGCTCTGCCACTGACATGTGGCAGAATGACTCTTGGATCTCTGTTTTCCTTATCTGAACTGCATTCATGCATGTTGTCTCAACGTGCCCTCAAATCATCCCCGTGGAATGCAGAAAAGCTGTATCACTATTCTAATTTTACAAATAATGAAATTGAGGCTCAGAGAATTTATGTGACTTAGTCATGAACACATAGCTAACGGAAACTAGATTTATCCACTTTGTTTATTCATTTAAAAATAGCATGGTAGGCCGGGCACAGTGTCTCATGCCTGTAATCTCAACACTTTAGGAGGCTGAGGCAAGTGGATTGCTTGAGCTCAGGAGTTCGAGACCAGCCTGGGCAACATGGTGAAACCCTGTCTCTACAAAAAATACAAAAAGTAGCCAAGCGTGCTAGCACACACCTGTAGTCACAGCTGCTAGGGAAGCTGAGGTGGGAGGATCGCTTGAGCCCAGGGGCTCAATACCAGCCCTGGCAACATGGTGTCTCTACAAAAAATAACAAAATTAGCTAGGTATGGTGGTGCACACCTGTAGTCACAGCTTCTTGGGAGGCTGAGGCAGGAGGATCACTGGAGCCCAGGAGGTCAAGATTGCATCACTACACTCCTGCCTGAGCGACAGAATGAGACCCTGTCAAAAAATAAAATTAAAAAAAAAATAGCGTGGTGCTAACTAAGCACATGGACTTCGAAGCTCAGGTACTTGGGGTTGAGTCAAACTCTGCTGCTTCCTATCTTCAGCCAAGTATTTCACCTCTCTGATCCTCACTTTACTCATCTCTAAGCTAGCAATAATAGTAGCGCTTAGTACAAAGTGTTGTGAAAATTAAAGGAGATAATATGCATACAATGCTTAGAAACATTCTTGGCACAAGGGTTTGTTGTTACTATTGTTATTGTCACCAGACCAGTGTCCCTCTGAACCCAGGTTCAGAATAGAGTCAAGAAGTTGTGCTGAATCAATTGATTATAATGGGAGGCAAAATAATGTTTCCCCAAAGATATCCACATCCTAATTCCCTGAACATATAGGCATGTTACCTTACATGGCCTAAAGGATTTTGATGCAACTAATTTAAGGATATTGAAGTAGGGAGATTATCCTGGTTTACCTCCGTGGGCTCAATGTAATCACAAGGGACCTTCTTTTTTTTTTGGGGGGGACGGAGTCCTGCTGTGTCGCCCAGGCTAGAGTGCAGTGGCGCAATCTCGGCTCACTGCAAGCTCCACCTCCCAGGTTCACGCCATTCTCCTGCCTCAGCCTCTCCGAGTAGCTGGGACTACAGGTGCCCGCCACCACACCAGGCTAATTTTTTTTTTTTTTTTTTTTTTTGGTGTTTTTAGTAGAGACGAGTTTTCACCGTGGTCTCAATCTCCTGACCTCGTGATCCGCCCGCCTCGGCCTCCCAAAGTGCTGGGATTACAGGCATGAGCTACCACACCTGGCTGACTGCTGGCTTTCAATATGAAATGGGGCCATAAGCCAGCACCCTATAGAATTTGGAAAAAAAAAAAAAAAACTTAAAAATTCTCCCCTAGGAGTGCAGCTCTGCTGACATCTTGATTTTAGCCCAGTGAAAACTATTTCAGACTTCTAGCTTCCGTAACTGTAAGATAATAAATTTATGTTGTTTCAGGCTGCTAGGTTGGTGGTAATTAGTTATAGCAGCCATAGGAAACTAATACAATTATATCATACACAAAAAAACAATTTTAGGTGAATAAAAAGCTGAAATATAAAGGCAAATCTTTCAAACTTTTGGAAGAAAATATAAGAGAGTCATTTTATGACATCTGAATAGGGAAAATTTTCTTAAAACAAAAGCATAAGCCATAAAATAAAAGATTGATAAATCTAACTACTTTAACTCCAGCCTGGGTGACAGAGTCAGACCCTATCTCGAAAAAAGAAAAAACTCTAAGTACTTTAAAATTAAGAAATTGTGTTTATCAAAAAATACCACAAAGACCATGACAAGACAAACTATAAACTGGGAAAATATATTGACAACCAATTAATCATAGAGGAATTACTGTCCAGAATCAAGAACTTCAAAAAAATCAGAAGACAACTAAATAGAAAAATGGGCAAAATATATAAACAGGCAGTCATTTTACAGAAGAAGAATCACCAATATGAAAAGGAGCTCAATCTCAATAATCCTTAATTAAGAATAATTAACATAACCTTAATAATAATTAAGCTCAACCCTCGCTAATAAAAGTGGAAAGGCAAATTTACATACCCATCAAACAGGCAAAATTTTAAACATCTGATCACATCAAACATTTTGCAAATGTCAAGAGGCAGACTTACATACTGCTTGTGGAGTGTAAACTGGTGCAACCACTTTGGAAAATAATTTGGCATTAACTTGTAAAACACTAGAGAAACCCTTGCACATTTGCACAAAGATCTATGCACAAGAAGTTTCATAGCAGTACATATTGCAATAGCAAAGGCCTGGAAACAACTCAAACATTTACGGACATTTAAATACTTAAACTAATTGCATTTTACTCAATCAATGGAAAACTGTCAGTGAAAATATACCACAACTACATAATTCAGTGAAGACAAATCTCAGAAACATGTTGAACAACAAATGCAAATTGCCAAAGTTTATCTACATATGACACCATTTATACAATATTCTGAAACAATAATATATAATATCTATACTTGGTTAAAATGACCAAAAAAAGAAGAGGAATGGTACACACAAAATGCAACCTATTGTTTAGCTCTGGGACTAAGACGTGATCAGGGAGGGACACACAGAGGGCATAGGTAATATGTTATCTTTTGAATTGATCATACATGAGTGTTTATTGTTATGCTTAAAATATCCATATGTATTACATATAATTTTTTATGCATGAAATAATATTTTATAATTTTTTAGATCAGGGCAATTAAATATTTTCCAGTTATAGGTTAGCCACTTCATTTATCCATTCATTCATTCAAAAATATTTCAAAGATTATTGCTATATTATAGGCATTGTTCTAGGTGTAGGCCTTACTATCAGGTAGCATACATCCTAGTGAGAACAATGAAAATCAATCTAATCCAATAAGCATACAATTAAATATATCATTACAAACTATGATAATTGAAATGGAAAAAATACAGGTAGTTAGACTGATGGAGGAGCATTACCCCACCTACTTTTGGGTAAGTGAGAAATAAACCTTCTTTGTGTTAAGCCACTGAGAGGTCATGCTTTCTGTTTCTGCAGCATTGGCTATATATCCTGACTAATAAAAATTGCAGGCCACAGAGTGACAACAGAGACCAGGTGGGAAATGATTGTAGCTTGGACTCGAGTCATTACTATAGAGGTGGAGAGATGTAAACAGATTCAAGAGAAGTTTTACAGGTAACTGGGATGGATTAGATGGGGGCAGTGTGGGGCGGTGCATGGAGGTCAGGGAGGCAGAGGCAGTAAAGATGACTTCCAAGTTTTTGGCTTGTGGAGCTGGATAGATGGACGTATCAGCCACCCAGTGCTCCTTCTGTGCTTTCATTAATGTCTGAGTAGATGGCATTTGCTGACAACTGCCCCAGAGCTCCATCTGCAGCTCCAAGTGGACGTCACAAAGTCTGCCTCCCAAGTCAGCACCTGTTCTCTGCAGTTCTCTTCAGCTTGGATCTTAAGTGAACTAGACCAGGCACCTAGTGGGCCATACTTGTTGGAATCTACCCAGCACCTGATACAATGGTTAGCACATAGTAAGGGCCCTGTTGATGTTTATTGAGAAATTGAGAAGAGAAAGAGGGAGGAGGCGGGGAGCAATAAACTGGAATATTAAGAGGCCATCTACCACCCTGGTCCAAGCCACCATTATTTCTCACCTGGATCAAGCGTGCCTCTGCTTCTGCCTTTCCTCTTCTAAAGTTGTCCCCAACATAGCCAACGTGAACCTATTAACACAAAAGTCAGACCTAGTCACCATGAGCTTGAAACCAGGGTTTCTTAACCTTGACATCACAGACACTGTGGGCCTGGTAATTGCCGGGGAGGGGAGGAAAATGCTGTCCTGTGCATTGAAAGGTATCCTCTACCCACTTAGTGTCATACAGCTACTCCACCCTCTTTCCCACCACTGTGATGATGAAAAATGTTTCTAGAGATTGCCAAATGTCCCCTGGACACAAAATTCCTCCTTCCCACCCCAAACCCTGCAATTCTGTCCATCTCGTGGAGAATGTCCTTCCACGTGCCCTCACCCTCTGATCTCATGTCCTCCCTTTTCTCCCTCACCCATTCTGCTTCCTTCATGCACACTGGCTGCCTTGCTATTCTTCCAACACTCAAGGTATGATCCAGATCAGAGCCATTGAGCCTAGTCCCTCTGCCTAGAATGTTTTTCCCTTGGATTTTCAAATAACTCATTCCATCACCTCCTTTAGGGTTTTACTCAAATATCATCTTCTCGATGAGGCCAACTTGGGATGCCTTTCATGAAATTAAAATCCCACTGTATTAGTTTGCTAGGGCTGCCATAACAAAATACCACTTACTAGGTGGCTTAAACAACAGAAGTGTATTTTCTCACAGTTCCAAAAGCTGGAAGTCCAAGACGAAGGCATCTGCAGGATGGCTTGCCCCCTGTGGCTGCCTTCCTGCCAGGGCCTCACATGATCTTTTCTCTGGGTATAGACCTCCCTGGTTTTGTGTCCAAATTTCTTATGAAGACACAGTCCTATTGGATTAGGGCCCATTTTAAGTTAATTTCCTCTTTAAAGGCCCTATCTCCAAATATAGTCACAATCTGAGATACTAAGGGTTAGAGCCTCAACATATGAATTTTGAGAGGGACACAATTCAGCCCATGACACCCACCATCGCCACCACCAGCAATGATGACTCTACCATTCTGAATATATTACTTATTCACCTTGTCTATGGTCTTTTTCTCCTCTAATAGAATGCTATGTTCCATAAAGGCGGGGATTTTTGTCCATTTTATTCACCACTGCATTGCCAGTGCCTAGAATCATGCCTGGCACATAACAGATGCTTGTTAACTGTTTGTTACAGTAATGAATAGACATAGCTCCCCCACTTAACTTCTCTGAGCTTCAGCTCCCTCTGTCAAATAAGGGAATTAGGCTAGATAAGACAGAGCAAGAATTCTGTTTTATTTAAATCTGAGTGCCAACGTAGCTGGGTTACCTAGAAAGCAGTCTGCAGTGAAGCTTAGGTGTTAATGCTTCCTGGCGGTGGGGGAGACGCGGGGGGGTTACAATCGCAGGGCAGCTGGGGTGAGGGAGAGTGCAGTGAGATGGGGCAGGAAGGGAAGCAAATACAGGGCACTGTGCTGCCCACCAGGCCTCAGTTTACCAACAGGCACTGCCAGATACCTGGCCACACAGGACATCTCGAGGCAGGCCTGGGAACTGCCCATGGGAAGGAGGCCTGTCAGGCTTCCTGCCACCTCCCATTGGTCAGAGTTGTCTTCTTAGGGATTAACTCCCTTGCACTGGAATTGTCTCACCTGGTTCAGCAGCCTCTGGGGCTCAACCTCTCAGGAGGAGGGCTGCCTCCAGCCAGGAAGTGGATGGAGGAGCCTGAAGGGGTCGGCCTCAGGCTGCAGGGACCTGAGGAAGGAGGGTCATGAAGACAGCAGCCCTGATCCCTGCAGTCTGGGCAGATGGCTCTGAGCCTAGGAGACAGGGGAAACCCAGAGACTCTGAGATGCCCAGGATGTGTCCAAGACAGGTGAGAAGGGGGAAAGGAGTCAGTGAGGGGAACAGCTGAGGCATCTGGAACAGAGGCCACGATAAAGCTGATCAGAAGCACAAGTGGGCTCCAGCAGTTGAGGAGGGAGCTCAGGTGAGCGCAGTATAGCAGGCAGGCACTTGGGTAGGCACCCTGGACCCAGGCAGCTGGCTTTGTTTGAAATCCTAACAGAGGGTCCATGTCCCCGGCAGCCTGGTCTCATGAAACTGCTCTTAGCAGGGACCTTGAAGAGGGAGCCCAGCTTCATTTCCTGCTGGGTGGGACTCCAGGTGTCTGCAGCCAGGTAAGGGGCTCTGATCTGGCATGGCAGCCAGAGCTGCTTCATTAGCAACAGGCTGTGGCCGCCCACCTTCCCCCACTCCCAACCCCCCAGCCGCTAGCCTCCCCATCAGCTGCCTCAGCCAGCCGCTCATGTGCTCGTCACTTTGCAAACTCTTCCTAAACTCCGCCGCCCCCTCAGCTGTCTCTGGAGGGGGAAAGGGCGTTCGCTGCCACCACTCCCCTTCTCCGGGAAGGGGTGTTTTTTTCTCATGTGTGGGCTGTGTGTGTTGGGCTGTGCCTCGACTCGAGGGCACATTCCTCCCTCCAGAGGTGATGATACGCACCAGGAGCAGATTGCACATTTGTCTCCTGGGAGGCAGTGGGCGAGGGAAGCAGAATGCGCTGTATGAGCGTGGGGAGGGGGTGCCTGCAGAACCGTGGTGGGGTGATGGGCTCGGAGTGCAGGGAGTGTGTGTGACTGTCGCTGCTGGCTGCCTGCAGAGGCAGCGGGAGACTGATTATAGGGCTGAGTCCCATGGCCCTGGATGTGGGTGCAAGAAGCTGCATTTGCACTTGCCTGTCAAGGTGGGGGTGATGGTTGCCCTGGTGACTAGGCTGGGAAGTGGGTTGGCCTTGCCGACAAATGCTGGAAGGAAAATATGATAAGCACCATTTAGGGATTTTCTCTTTTCTTTTTCTTGATTGGAGCACCAGTTCGATAGAGCCTTGTGATCATAAATGAAGGATAACTTTCAGTGGTTGGACCCACCATATCCTGTTCTGGTTCCCTGAGAAAACCCCACAGCACCTGCTCTAAGCCCACTGAGCTGGCATAGAAGGCCTGGATCCTAATCCTAACTGGTTAGCCCTGGAACCTGGAACAAGTGGCTCCCGCCCTCTAGTCCTCACTTGGACCAGGAACCCTCCAGGACCTCTTTGTGTTCTGATTCCTGGGCCTCATCCTCAGACGTTGTGATTAGTAGCTCCACAGCTGGGCTTAAGAATCTGCATTTTAGCCATTCCACCCTGCACCTTCCACATACACTGGACCTGGGTTTCAGAGCCACTGTAATCTGTCATTAAAAGTGCTGGCTTTGGGATCTGACAGGACAATCTATCTGTAGCCCATCTAAGCCTCAGTTTCCTCATCTGTATAGTGGAGGAAAAAGGACTCCCACCCATGCACTACTGTGAGGATCAGATGAGATAAGGTCACAAGCATAGCACAGGGCCTGGCACCTTGGGGCAGGGGAGTCCAATAAATGTTAGGCTTTCTGCTTATTATTCTGTATGAACCTGTAGTATCTCTACTACCCTCTCCCCTTCCCAGCAGCCCCTTGCCAGGCAAATCCCACATCCAGGAAAATGGTTTCTGCAGTAAGCAAGAATCAGTCAGGCTAGAACTTAGGCAGAGGAGGAGGAGGCAGTGCTCACATCTGGGGCACTCACACCCGAGAGTTCCAGCTCCGTTTAATCTGTTGCCATGACAATCGCAGCTTCACCAACCTCTGTAGGGTAAAATGACTTCCTCCAACATCCAAATACTCTGGATGTCTGTGGTCATTTTACCAAAGGCACTAGGAGATGGCAGGGATACACACCTCTCTCATCCCGACCCAATCATCATTTCAGTTCTCATCTCAAGATATACTGAGGGCTTCTGGAGGACAAGGACTTGGCTGAATTTTGCTTCAAAGCCCCAGCACCTAAAGCAGTGCCTGGCATACAGTAGGCAGATGACAAATGCTGGTTGAATGAATAAATGCAGTGTAAATCTGATTTTCTTAATCAACAATTCACTTCATTTAGTAGAGAGATGAAATGCAATTAGGACTCCAGGCATCTGTTACTTGATTTCTTCCCCACTTACCTTTTTTGAGAGAACTGCATTTCAGCCCCTGTAAATGGCATTCAGTCCCCTTGGCATTAGTATTAGATCCCCCTAGGAAAGCCCAGGGCATGCAGATACAACCCACAAGACCCTCAAACTTTTGAAGTACTGTTTCCTCAGCATATTCATTCATATAAGCTCTTCTGAACCTTACTGGTTATTGATATATCAAATTTCATATGCAACAAGAATTAATATTTCCCTTGTAGGGAACTGCTTCCTCCAAACATGAATTCTTCATGCCTCATCAGTTCCCATCCCTCTGTCTAGCAAAAAAATGGAATTGATGAAACTCAAATCTACTCAGAATTGCAGCTGATTAACCAATCTCATATAAGAAAGGAAGATTAGGCCAGGCTCCATGGCTCACACCTGTTATCCCAGCACTTTGGGAGGCTGAGGCAGGCGGATCACTTGAGGTCAGGAGTTTGAGACCACCCTGCCCAACATAGTGAAACCCTGTCTCTACTAAGAATATAAAAATTAGCCGGATGTGGTGGTGTGCACCTGTAATCGCAGCTACTGGGGAGGCTGAGGCACTAGAATCACTTGAACCCAGGAGGTGGAGGTTACAGTGAGCCAAGATCGTGCCACTGCTCTCCAGCCTGAGCGACAGAGTGAAACTATGTCTCAAAAATAAATAAATAAATAAAAGGAAAAGATTAAAACTCTTGGCTCGGAGGTTTTTTAAACAGAATTATCTGAGGGATTAATATATCTGTGTTGTCTACCATTAGTAGATTGAGCTTTGGTTAATGAGGCCTGTGCTCAAGAAGTAACATTTGTTTATTCATTAACCAAGTATTTATTGAGTATTTCTTATGGCCAGGCCAGCTGCATAGGTAAATGACCTGGGCAGTTGTACAGGGTCCGGAGCTCAGAGGGGCCCTGAGCTTGGTTTCCTGTTGTGGCCATCTTGAAATTCTCAACAATTTTATCTTTGAACTTGTGTTTTGCAAGTGAAGTCCTATGGGACACTGGAACATGTCTGTGAGCAGAGGAAGGAGGTACAAGGCGTGTCCACCTTTCCTTGCTGCCAGTTACACAGAGTGTTCACGATGCTCCATGAACATGGAGTTCTGGGGACCCACAGGCATGGGGGTTCAGAGAGGCTCAAAGTGAGTCCAAGGTAACTGTGTTCTGCCCAGAGCCCGAAATTTCTATTCAAACTAGGAGACTTGCTTCAAACACAGAAACAAGGCAATGGTATTCTAACCCACACCATGGCAAGATGCCCCATCACATCCTTCCTTACTGGTGCTGCTTCCCTGCATTGGCCAACCACACCCACCGAAGGTGACTTAGAAGGAAAGGGGAGAGAAGGGCCCCAGAGCCCCTGTTCCTTTCAGTCTTCCCTACTCCCCTCAACAGGAAGGCAAAGAATGCTGATGAAACGTGCACATATAAAGAAGTGAAAGGAAAACAGATTAGCTGGTTTTTGGCAGCATTTCAAACACTGTCCTGGTAAAAATAAAATACATAGGCACATGCAAACTACAAAATTCCGTGGTTCCATAAACAAGTTTAATGCGCTCACGTTTGCATTTAAAAATGGCATTGTATAACATAAAGATGAATGCTGAAATTCATGCTAATAAGTTTTTAATTTTTCTTTACTTACAGCATTAAATAATATATAAAATATACATGATAAGCTGAGAGAGACCAGGGAAGAAAGGAAAATGCTTTCTACTTTAGTATCTCTAATGATATATATATTTTTTATTTTATTTTATTTTATTTTGCTTTTTGAGCAAGGAACCTCACACTTTTATTTTGCACCGGGCCCCACAAATTATGTAGCCAACCCTGGGGTCACAAGTTGGGAACACAGTGCCTGTCTCCAAAAAGCTAATTTCTTCTTTCTTTCATTATTCTGGAAAATGTTTCCATCCTTACAGAGCAAGCAAATAAACAGTTTTAAAGGAAGTGAAAAGGAGTAGGCCGGGTGCAGTGGCTCACGCTTGTAATCCCAGCACTTTGGGAGGCCGAGGCGGGCGGATCACGAGGTCAGGCGATCGAGACCACGGTGAAACCCTGTCTCTACTAAAAATACAAAAAAATTAGCCGGGCGTGGTGGCGGGCGCCTGTAGTCCCAGCTACTCGGAGAGGCTGAGGCAGGAGAATGGCGTGAACCCGGGACGCGGAGCTTGCAGTGAGCCGAGATTTCGCCACTGCACTCCAGCCTGGGCGACAGAGCGAGACTCTGTCTCAAAAAAAAAAAAAAAAGGAGTAAATAACTGACTTTCATAGAGTTGACGAGGATTAAATGAGTTAGTACAAGTCAAATGTTGAGGACAGCATTTGCAGCATAGAAAGTGTTATCCTAAGGATGTCTTGGTCCATCTGTGTTGCTATAAAGGAATACCTGAGGCTGGGTGATTTATAAAGGAAAGAGGTCTATTTGGCTCACAGTTCTGCAGGCTGTACAAGAAGCATGGCACATGCATCTGCTTTTGGTGAGGGGCTTGGGCTGCTCCCACTCATGGCAGAAGGCAAAGGGGAGCCCATGTGTGCAGAGATCACATGAGAGGAAGCAAGAGAGAGAGGAAAGATGCCAGGCTCTTTTGAACGACCAGCTTTGACAGAAACTAATACAGTAAGAACTCATTGCCACATGCATGGCACCAAGCCATTTGTGAGTGATCCACCCCCCGACCAAATACCTCCCATTAGGCCCCACCTCCGACATTGTGGACCAAATTTCAACATGAGTTTTGGAGGGGACAAACAGCCGAACTATAGCAAAGGGTTTGCTAATATTATTGTTCATTCCAAGGAAGAGAAAACTTCCCTCACCCACTGGTTTCTGAGGATGGGGTTCTGGGTTTCTTAGGCCAGTACAATACTTTGTTTGTTTTGGAATTTGAATTTCAAAACTATGAAGGGGAATAGCGCTGCCCAGTTGCCTCTGGCCTTACTACTCCTAGTTGGGGTAGAACCTGGCCATGCCACCCACTTGTTATTTCTCTGAGCATTTTATCCCAGCTTTATTCATCAGTTTCTTCAACAAGCAGAGTTGAAGGCTGTTTTTAGTTCCTGTCCTGCATGCTCTCCTCTGTTGCATAAAGGAAATGACCCCTTTATTCAGCCCCAATGCAAACCCTGTTTCGATCTAGCAAAAACATTCCTAAAGCTTTGCTCTACTCACTTAGAACCATGCTTGGAACTAAGACAGGACAAAAGGCATCTAAATGAGGCGCAGCCCTTGCCTAGATGAGCTTATGATCTAAGACAAGAAACAACACATACAAACTGTTAAGTACAGCTGCATATAATGCAAATATATGTGGCTTAAAACCAAAACTGATTGTAGTTACTCAGAAATTACTTCTAAGGGTCAGGGCAGGAGCAGGAGGGGAGGAGAAAGTGTGTGATATAACTTAAATCCATGAATAAATTAAATCTTAATACCATTAACTCCTTTCCCTTATAAAAGACAGGAAGGGCAGGGAATCACACCTAAGGTAACTGTTTGCTGTTCAAGGAGGTTGCATGTATGAATCTTTGGCCATCAAGATATTTCCTGAGTCATCAGGAGGCAGAGATAAAAGTCTTTCCCTGTGAGGGAAAGAAGATGCCCAAAACACAAGGAAGGCATCACAGTGGAAAGAATTAAGGATGGTGGCTGGGTGCGGTGGCTCACATCTCTAATCCCAGCACTTTGGAAGGCTGAGGCAGGCAGATCACTTGAAGTCAAGAGTTCAAGACCAGCCTGGCCAACATGGTGAAACCCTATCTCTACTAAAAATACAAAAAATAATCCCATCAAAAAGTGGGCTAAGGACATGAATAGACAATTCCCGAAAGAAGATTTACAAATGGCCAAGAAACATATGAAAAAGTGCTCAACATCACTAATGATCAGGGAAATGCAAATCAAAACCACAATGCGATACCACCTTACTCCTGCAAGAATGGCCATAACCACAAAATCAAAGAACAGTAGATGTTGGCATGGATGCGGTGAGCAGCGAACACTTCTACACAGCTGGTGAGAATGTAAACTGGTACAGCCACTATGGAAAACAGTGTGGAGATTCCTTAAAGAACTAAAAGTAGAACTACCATTTCATCCAGCAATCCCACTACTGGGTATCTACCCAGAGGAAAAGAAGTCACTATATGAAAAAGATACTTGCCCACGCATGTTTATAGCAGCAATTGCAAAATCGTGGAACAAACCCCCATCAACTGATGAGTGGATAAAGAAACTGTAGTATATAGAAATACAATGGAATACTACTCAGCCATAAAAAGGAGTGAATTAATGGTGTTCACAGCAACCTGGATGAGATTGGAGACTATCATTCTAAGTGAAGTGACTCAGGGATGGAAAACCAAACATCGTATGTTCTCACTGATACGTGGGAGCTAAGCTATGAGGACGCAAAGGCATAAGAATGATACAATGGACTTTGGGAACTTGTGGGGAGGAGTGGGAGGGGTGCAAGGGATAAAAGATGACAAAAAAGGTGCAGTGTATACTGCTTAGGTGATGGGTGCACCAAAATCTCACAAATCACCACTAAAGAACTTATGTAACCAAACACCGCCTGTACCCCCATAATGTATGGGGAAAATTTTTTTTAAATGAATAAATATTTTTAGATGTCACAAATGAAAATAAAAATAAATTAGCCAGGCATGGTGATGCATGCCTGTAGTCCTAGCTATTCAGGAAGCTGAGGCTGGAGAATCTCTTAAACCCAGGAGTCAGAGTTTGCAGTGAGCTGAGATTGTGCCACGGCACTCTAGCCTGGGTGACAGAGCAAGACTCTGTCTCAAAAAAAAAAAAAAAAAAAAAAAAAATACTAAAGGATGGTGACGTCTAATATTCAATATTAAGTTGTTTGCATTGCTGAGTGGTAAAGGCCCCTCTTTTGCCAGTAAATCTTCAAGACAATTGGCCCCAGAGACAAAGAAACTGTGTCCCATGAGTGGGGCTGCTTTACTGTGAAAAATGACTTTCTCATTTTTACTTCTCCCAGAGTGTCTGGCACTTGGCAAGAAATTGATGACTATTTATTATGAGAGAGATTTTTAAAAAGAAGAAATATTTAATGAATAGACGATTAGAGAGTGAACGATGGTCAACTAGCACAGATTTCTCTAACCTCACATCTGGGTACAACTGGAGAGACAGGATGCACACGAGGAGGGCGCTGCCCCAGGATGTGGCTTGGAGCGAGAGGCGATGCAGGGCTTCTGTTCCTTTATATTTGGAGACCCAGCTTATAAATAGATGCCATGGCCCCAAAAACTCAAAATGCCTCAGAAGTCAGCCTATGTCAGAACGGCTCACATTCAGGATGAAACAGAGTGAGCCAATGTACAAATGCTTCTATACAATTTCTCAGCAAGACTATGCAGAGATCATTAAAGCCATGCCCTGGGATAACATTTGTCTTGGCAAATAGAACTATCGGCAGTCCGCTGCCACCTGTTTCACCACAATACCCGCTGATGCTCCTTCCTGACTCACACTGGCTCAGTTTCATAAGAGGGGGCAGCTCTGTTTCTCTCCCTGTGTCACCACAATAATTATTGAGAACAATAATTTGAACAATGAGAACTTATAATTCTCTAGTAACATGCAAAAGTAGTGTCATTTGCAGAAAAAAAAATCTCCTGAGTATTGGGTAACAGAAACCATATGTTCTGCTTCAGTTTTCATGGCAAGCTTAAACCTTGGCGGTGAATGGGATTAGAACCATTCATTCATTCATTTATCCAGCACATACTAATAAGGCACCAGTGACACAGCAGGCAGGGTATACAGTGGAGACTAGTATGGCTTTATTCCCTCCTACATCTTGATCCAGAGAGAAAGGCTGCCAGAACAGTGACCATTTGATGCTGAAGTTTGGGAGAGGGATAACATACATCACAGACACCCAAGAACACCCTTGCTGCCATCTTTTAGGAGACACACTCTAATGGTTTAAGTCTCAAACCAGAAACCTCCTACCATAGACATAACAGAATAGGTGGATTTCAGGCTTAATCCTAGTCCTGCCCCTCACTAGCTGTGTGACCTTGGACCTGTTCTTTTCCTCTCTGAGCCTCTACTGCAGGAGGTAAAATGGAAATAAAGCATGTTCACTAAGATCACTGAAGCAACAGAAAATAGGAGGGATTGATGAATTTAGAAACTAAGACAGATCTTAAGAATAGCTATTCTATGCTACTCCAGGAAAATTGTTCTAACTCAAAGAATATATTAATGACAAGTATAAGCAGATAAGATTAGTTCCTCTTAAATTAGCTCTAGAACCATGAAACAGTTTCAGGAATACTACAGCCTTTCAAACTCTTTGTTAGGTAACTACATTGCAATAGACCCTGGAGAACTCAATGCATGCACAAAATGTCCATCCACATTCAACAGTGACTCCAGCTCTTTATAGCACATGAACCTGGACACAAACAAGACCTACTTAACACAGTTTCCAGTTTGTTGCTAAGAAACCACTACTGCCTGGTATGAGTGTGTGAGCACTCTGTTTCTTGTGTCAACTCATTATGCCAACATAATAAAGTGAACTTAACACTGGAGAATGGGATGTGAGATTTCATTTTTCATCACCTATACAGTTAGTCTATTATTGTCCAGCCATCTAAAGAGTGTTTTCTAGAATAAGGTGAAAGAACAGAGAGGGCAAGGAAGAACTGAGAGCATATAGGAGGAAGGAGGTAAATATGATTCTTCATGTGACAATACACAGAAGCCCACCAATGACCACACTTAAACCAGGTGGCCGTCTATCATCTTTTGTCTTTTTCCTTGTCAAATACTGTGTTGTCACCTGGTCAAGTATGAGCACCTAAGACTTGGTGCCATAATGTACACTGACCAGTAGAGTTAGGGGAAATATTTACACAGTGGTCGTCACCGTCATCCTAAGCCACTCCCCACTCCTAGCCCAAGGAGCACCAAGGCCATTGGGATTATGGTGGCATTCTCCTCCCTGAGGAGTGAGAGGGTAAAAAGTGATCGGCGTTTCCTCCTAGTAGCTCTGACCCACTGTCCAGCTGGTCCAGACAGCTGGGCATCCATGCACCTGTTGGTGGCTGTAGTTTCCCAGAGTCCCACAACCACCCTGGAGTCCAGAAACACTCTAGGTGGCTTCTTTCTGAGCTGCTGGAGAATGTTTTGTGAATCACTTCTCTTAGGAAAGCAAATGGTCCCAAGGTAACTCCAAATTATTTTCCTCCAGCTTTATTGAGATATAATTGACAAAAATTGTATGGGCCATGTGATTTTTGATAAATAAAACCCTAATATCACAATTAGAAGTAGAGAAGCAAGAGCAAACAAATTCAAAAGCTAGCAGAAGACAAAAAATAAGTAAGATCAGAGCAGAACTAAAGGAGAGAGAGACATGAAAAACCCTTCAAAAAATCAATGAATCTGGGAACTGGTTTTTTGAAAAGATTAACAAAATAGACCACTAGCCAGAATAATAAAGAAGAAAAGAGAGAAGAATCAAATAGACACAATAAAAAATGACAAAGTGGATATAACCATTGATCCCACGGAAATACAAACTACCATCACAGAATATTATAAACACCTCTACACAAATAAACTAGAAAATCTAGAAGAAATAGATAAATTCCTGGACACATACACCCTCCCGAGACTAAACCAGGAAGAAGTTGAATCCCTGAATAGACCAATAACAAGTTCTTAAATTGAGGCAGTAATTAATAGCCTACCAACCAAAAAAAAAGCCCAGGACCAGACAGATTCACAGCCGAATTCTACCAGAGGTACAAACAGGAGCTGATACCATTCCTTCTGAAACTATTCCAAACAATAGAAAAAGAGGGACTCCTCCCTAACTCATTTTATGAGGCCAGCATCATCCTGATACCAAAACCTGGCAGAGACACAACGAAAAAAAGAAAATTTCAGGTCGATATCTTTGATGAACATCAATGCGAAAATCCTCAATAAAATACTGGCAAACCGAATCCAGCAGCACATCAAAAAGCTTATCCACCAGGATCAAGTCCACTTCATCCCTGGGATGCAAGGCTGGTTCAACATACGCAAAGCAATAAACATAATCCACCACATAAAGAGAACCAATGACAAAACCACATGATTATCTCAATAGATGCAGAAAAAAAAACTCTCAATAAACTAGGTATTGATGGAACATATCTCAAAATAATAAGAGCTATTCATGACAAATCCACAGCCAATATCACTGAATGGGCAAAAGCTGGAAGCATTCCCTTTGAAAACCAGCACAAGACAAGGATGCCCTCTCTCACCACACCTATTCAACATAGTATTGGAAGTTCTGGCCAGGGCAATCAGGAAAGAAAAAGAAATAAAGGGTATTGAAATAGGAAGAAAGGAAGTCAAATTGTCTCTGTTTGCAGATGACATGATTGTATGTTTAGAAAACCCCATCGTCTCAGCACAAAATCTCCTTAAGCTGATAAGCAACTTCAGCAAAGTCTCAGAAAACAAAATCATTGTGCAAAAATCACAAGTACTCCTATACACCAACAATAGACAAACAGAGAGCCAAATCATGAGTGAACGCCCATTCACAATTGCTACAAACAGAATTAAATACCTAGGAACACAGTTAACAAGGGATGCGAAAGACCTCTTCAAGGAGAACTACAAACCACTGCTCGAGGAAATAAGAGAGGACACAAACAAATGGAAAAACTTTCCATGCTCATGGATAGGAAGAATCAATATTGCGAAAATGGCCATATTGCCCAAAGTAATTTATAGATTCAATGTTATCCTCATCAAGCTACCATTGACTTTCTTCACAGAATTAGAAAAAAACTACTTTAAATTTCATATGGAACTAAAAAAGAGCCCGTATAGCCAAGACAATCCTAAGCAAAAAGAACAAAGCTGGAGGCATCATGCTACCTGAATTCAAACTATACTACAAGGCTACAGTAACCAAATCAGCATGGCACTGGTACCAAAACAGATATATAGACCAATGGAACAGAACAGAGACCTCGGAAATAACATCACACATCTACAGCCATCTGATTTTTGACAATCCTGACAAAAACAATGGGGAAAGGATTCCCTATTTAATAAATGGTGTTGGGAAAACTGACTAGCCATACGCAAAAAACTGAAACTGGATCCCTTCCTTACACCTTATACAAATATTAACTCAAGATGGATTAAAGACTTAAATGTAAGACCTAAAACCATAAAAACCCCAGAAGAAAACCTAGGCAATACCACTCAGGACATAGGCATGGGCAAAGACTTCATGAGTAAAACACCAAAAGCAATGACCACAAAAGCCAAAATAGACAAATCAGATCTAATTAAACTAAAGAGCTTCTGGACAGCAAAAGAAACTATCATCAGAGTAACAGGGCAACCTACAGAATAGGAGAAAATTTTTGCAATCTATCCATCTGACAAAGCGCTAATTATCCAGAATCTACAAGGAACTTAAACAAATTTACAAGAAAAAAAAAACCCCATCAGAAAGTGAGCAAAGGATATGAACAGACACTTCTCAAAAAAAGACATTTATGTGGCCAAAAAACCTATGCAGAAAAGCTCATCATCAATGGTCATTAGAGAAATGCAAATCAAAACCACAATGAGATAGCACCTCATGCCAGTTAGAATGGCAATCATTAAAAAGTCAGGAAACAACAGGTGCTGGAGAGGATGTGGAGAAATAGGAACACTTTTATGCTGTTGGTGGGAGTGTAAGTTAGTTCAGCCATTGTGGAAGACAGTGTGGCGATTCCTCAGGGATCTAGAACCAGAAATACCATTTGACCCAGCAATCCCATTCCTGGGTATATACCCAAAGAATTATAAATCATTCTACTATAAAGACACATGCACATGTATGTTTATTGCAGCGCTAATCACAATAGCAAAGACTTGGAGCCAACCCAAATGCCCATCAATGACAGACTGGATAAAGAAAATGTGGCACATATACAACATGGAATAGTATGCCACCATAAAAAGGATAAGTTCACATCCTTTGCAGGGACATGGATGAAGCTGGAAACCATCATTTCCAGCAAACTAATACAGGAACAGGAAACCAAACACCACGTGTTCTCACTCATAAATGGGAGTTGAACAATGAGAACACATGGACGCAGGGAGGGGAATATCACACACCGGAGCCTGTTGCAGGGTGGGGGGCTAGGGGAGGGATAGCATTAGGAGAAATACCTAATGTAGATGACAGGCTGATGGGTGCAGCAAACCACCATGGCACATGTATACCTATGTAACAAACCTGCACATTCTGCACACGTATCCCGGAACTTAAAGTATAATTTAAAAAAAAAAACCACCAGATCTCATGAGAACTTACTTGCTATCATGAGAACAGCATGGGGGAAACCACCCCCACGATCCAATCACCTCCCACCAGGTCCCTCCCTCAACACAGGGGGATTAAGGGGATTACAACTCAAGATGAGATTTGGGTGGAGACAGCCAAACCATATCACCCGTCTTTCTGCACATGGTCTATTCCGGTCTTCTACACTTTTCTGTGTTTTATGTCTCCTTTTTAAATGTGGAGGGGAATATAGTATAATAGGAAGCTCACTGCATTTGGAATTGAGTCCCAGCTTTGCCAACTATTAGCTGTGTGACCTTGGACAAGTTACTTAATCTCTCTGGGCCTCAGTTTCCTCATCTATAAAAAAGAGACAATAATGCCTACCTTGCACAATTCTGGTGATTATTAGAGGTAATGGGCATAAATGCAGTGGCACGCAGGGAGCTTAATAGTGATGGCCACCCTTGGTGTTAATGAGCAGTAAGTCCTCCTTCTGCTGGCCCGGACTTCTCTAAGGTCAGGATTACAGACAGCCAGCTGGCTGCAGCAGTTGCAGAATAGCACTGACTTCCTCCTTACCCCAATCCTGCCTGAACATGCAAACCCCTCCTACCTACCTCGCACAGTTGCTCCCTTCTAGCACACACAAAATGCTACTCGCCATTGTTGGTTCATGAGATGAATGGTCAATTTAATCCAGGAATATTGTTTGCTGGGCCTTCCAAGTGTTTACTCTTCAAGCCACTCCCTCTATGGGGCCCAGCTCAAAACCACCTCCCCTCGGGAAGCCCTTCCTCATCTTTTCAATCAGAAGTTCTCTGGGCCGGGTGCGGCGGATCGCACCTGTAATGCCAGCACTTGGGGAGGATCACTTGAGCCCAGGAGTTCAAGACCAGCCTGGGCAACATAGTGAGACCCTGTCTTTAAATGTATATATTTATATTTTATATATATATAGAAAAAAATAGCCAGGCATGGTGGTATGCAACTGTAGTCCCAGCGACTCAGGAGACTGAGGTGAGAGGATCACTTGAGCCCAGGAGATTGAGGCTGTAGAGAGCTGTGATTGCACCGCTGCACTTTAGCCTGGGTGACAGTGAGGCCGTAGCTCATAAAAAAAGGTTCCCTGGAATGCCTCTGAATCCACCTCACTCTATGTGTCCTTTGCTTGTGGCCCTGAGAGAATTAGATGAGTTATCCTATGAAAAGGCCTTAGAATAATTCCTGGCACAGAGCCAGCCCTGTGAACATGTTGGCCATTATTAACCCCTATCCTTGTCCTCCCTTGCCCACTGCGTTGGATGCCTCCACAGGTCCCTCCCAACCCACTCTGTGCCATCTCGGTCCACAGGGGTTGACTTCCAGGGATTGCATCAGGAGGACCCCTGGCCTCTAACTTCCTGTTGGCTTCAGCTAAGGAGGAAGGAGGAACGCTGAGAGGGGACAGGAGGAGGGAGGAGCGTGTTGTCAGGGTATTGTGTTTTTCCAGTGCCTTCTCGGTGGGCTGCTGAGGGCCTGAAGCCCCATCCCCACGGCTCTCTCCCTCTCCAAATCCTGATGTGACCAGCCCCACCCCCTCACTCCCCCAGGCTCCCTGATGTTGCCAGCCCCAAAGTATTCACTGCCTTTGTGGTTCCCACACACCTATCCTCGCCTGTGTAAATGTTCCCTTCATTAAATTCTCCTGAAATGTCCCAGATTGACTCTGCCATCTGTTTCTTGCCAAGACCCTAATTGAGACACCTACTTTCTGAATATTAAACCTAACCAAGTTTCGGGCTTTTTTTGTCAAATGTCATGGGTTGTTCAGGTTCCTTGAGGCTCCTCTGGATGTACTTTTTACACGACTATTTTTTATATATATATATATATATATATATATATATATATTTTTTTTTTTTTTTTTTTTTTTTTTTTTTTTGAGACAGAGTCTCTGTCTGTCACCCAGGCTGGAGTGCAGTGGCACGGTCTGGGCTTACTGCAACCTCCGCCTCCCAGATTCAAGCGATTCTCCTGCCTCAACCTTCTGAGTAGCTGGGATTACAGGTGCCTGCCACCATACCCAGCTAATTTTTGTGTTTTTAGTAAAGACAGGGTTTCACCATGTTGGTCATGCTGGTCTCGAATTTCTGACCTTGTGATCCACCCACTTCAGCCTCCCAAAGTGCTGGGATTACAGGGGTGAGCCACTGCACCCAGCCATAGATATGTATTTTTAAGATTATTATTAAGTGTCAATTTTACCGAGATTTGGAGTGTTCTTCAAGGGTGAGAAATTAGCCCTATTGCCATGTAGTGCCCTAAAGCCCTGGGCCCTGGATGAGGGGTAGCTGGGAAGATGCCATGGAAGCCACACTATGAAGGCAACAGACTTCACAGAAGAAGCATATGCCCCTGTGGCTGAGCCTTCAGGGAGGGGCACCTTCTGTCCCTCCTCAGAGCCACAGTGCTCCTCAGAGAATGAAGGATCCGCCCTTGTTAGTGGCACTGAGCAACAGAGTGCATGAGACCAGTTGGTCCCCATGTTGTGCTGGACAGAGTGGGGTGTGTTGGAGAAAGTCCTGTGATGACTGACAGCCAGTCCCAAACCTTGACAATGGCAGCTCTAAGCCATATCTAATTTGATTTTAAAAATAAAGAAATGAGACATTTATTTAACTTCATTGTTGTGGTGCAGACTGGTAATTGTTGCCCCTTCCTATTTTAAGGAGGAGGCTAGAGACAGACAATGGCTGTCCAGAATAAAGACCCAATTTCCTCATCCTTTGTAGTTAGATGTGAGCAGAATTTCCAGCGCCGACCCTCTTCTTCCTGTCCCCACTGGAATGCAGGCGTAAGTGCAGAGCCAACTCAGACCTGCAGGTGGAGGCAATACGCTGGGGATAGAAGGTGTATGTGCCCCCCAAAATGGCACAGCGAAGAGCCAAGTAAGAATAGACTACTATGTTTTTTAAGCTACTGTTATTTAGGGTCCCCTGATAGAGATAGCTATGAGGCAAATATTACATGTGAAAAATATGAAGTACTTTTATCTATGTAGAAAGTCAAAAAAACAAAAAACCAGCCAACATTCCCCAAACTAATGAATAAGTTTTACAAGGTCATAGCATACAAGGTCAATACATAAAAATGCATTGTATTTCTATACACTAGCAATATACAGATGGAAACAAAAACTTAAAATAATAGTAGTCACAATAGCTTCAAAAACTGAAATACTTAGGTATAAATCTAAAAAAAAAAGTAACAGATCTCTAAGCTGAAAACCACAAAATGCGATTAAGGAAATCAAAGATTTAAATAAGTACAGGGACATACCATTTTCATAGATTAGAAGACTCAACAGAGTAAAGACTCCAGTACTCTCTAAATAAATTCGTAGATTTAATATAGTACCAATCGAAGTCCTAGCAGGATTCTTTCTGAGATATAGACAAACTACTTATAAAGTGTGTATGGAAGGGCAAAGGAATGAGAAGAGCTAATAAAATTAAAAAAAAATAAAGTTGCAGGAATCACACACTGTAATTTTAAGACTTACTGTAAAGCTATAGTAATGAAGTGAGTGTGGCATTAGCAAAGAGATAGACACACAGATCTATGGAAAAGAATGGAGATACAGAAATAGACCCACACAGATAAGGCTTATTAGTTTTTTACAAAGTTGCAAAAGCAATTAAATGGAAAAAACAGTCTTTACACCCAATCGTGTACATGCAGCAGATCCTCAAATGGACTTCCAGCTGGGGCCACTGTAGAATTCGCACATTCTCCTCATGTCTGCCTGGGTTTTCTCCAGGTAATCCAGTTTCCTCCCACATCCCAAAGATGTGCACATTGGGTGAATTGGTGTGTCTATATTGTCCCCATGCCAGTGTGTGTGTGTGTGTGTGTGTGTGTGTATGTCTGTGTGTGTGTCTGTGTGTGAGTGCACCCCACAACAGAATGGCATCCTGTCCAAGGTGGGTCCCTGCTTAGCACCCTGAGCTGCTGGGATAGGCTCCAGCCAACCACCGCCCTGCATTAAAATAATTCTGCTTATTTTTATAATCTTTCTTAACTATACACATAACTCACATTTATTTCCATGTTTAATGTTAGAAGTGTTTTGGTCTTTATTTAGAAGCTCAGTGATGTTTTTGTGATGAGAAATATGCCATAGGAATTTAATTCTTCTTTATATCCATTAGCTTATGGTAAAATTGGTTTCATTATACGTTGTTTTGCCATTTCACTTAAAGCCGCCGTTTCCAAGAACCTAGCAACAGTATTGAGGACTTACTACACAATCGAACATTCATAGGCAGAAAAGGGAACCTAAACCTCATTCCTTGCACAAAACACAAAGTCCATCTAAATTTATCATGTACAATTATATAACAGTTAGAAGAAAAGGCCAGAGAACATCTACATGACCTTGAATTTAGCAATGAGTTCTCAGACATGGCACCAAAAGCACTATCCATACAATTAAAAATTGGATTTTACCAAAATTAACAACTTTTGCTCATGAAAGTCACTTTTAAGAGAATGTGAAGGGCCAGGCACTGTGGCTTACGTCCATAATCCCACCACTTTGGCAGGCCTAGGCAAAAGGAAAGCTCGAGGCCAGGAGTTTGAGACCAACTTGGGCAACATAGTGAGACCCTGTCTGTACAAATAAAAAATAATAAAAATATGTTGGTGTGCACCTGTGTGCCAGCTTCTTGGGAGACTGAAGCAGGAGGATTGCTTGAGCCCAGGAGTTTCAGGCTGCAGAGAGTTATTATCGCGCCACTGCAGCCTGGGCGAGGATGTTGGGGCAGCTTTAGACTGGGAAGAAATATTTGAATTATATGCATCTGGCCAGGCGCAGTGGCTCACGCCTGTAATCCCAGCACTTTGGGAGGCTGAGAAGGGTGGATCACCTGAGGTCAGGAGTTTGAGACCAGCCTGGCCAACATGGTAAAACCCCATCTCTACTAAAAATACAAAAATTAGCTGGGCGTGGTGGTGCACGTTGTAGTCGCAGCTACTCAGGAGGCTGAGACAGGAGAATCGCTTGAACCCGGGAGGCAGAGGTTGCAGTGAGCCGAGATCACATCATTGCGCTCCAGCCTGGGCAACAGAGTGAGACTCCATCTTAAAAAAAAAAAAAAAAAAAAGAAAAAAGAAAAAAGAAATCATGCATCTGACAAAAGATTTATATTTAAAAGATGTAAAGTTCAACAATAAGAAAATGAATATTCCAATTTAAAGATAGCCAATGCCTGGCACAGGACCTGACTAGTAGAGAGAAGCATCAAATCAGTTTTGTCGACCAAGAAAATGAGAACCCAGAGAGAGAATATGACCTGTGAATGTAGCTCATCCTCCTCATTTGATTGACAAGCATTTATTGAGAGGTGGAGACAAATAGTGCAAGGCAGATTGAAATGCAGATTGGAATGCTCTTTCCTTGGGTCAAATCGAATAGTGGCCCAAGGAAACAGCCCTGCACAGGGTGACAACCTGTAGGAATGTATCTTTTTCTGATGTCTTTCAACGTGGACCCCCTGAATGAGCCTTTCTCTCCAAGGTGCTCCAGTGTGCTGCCCTGCTGCCATCTGTTTTTCTTTCTTTTTTTTTTTTTTTTTTTGAGACAGAGTCTCGCTCTGTCACCCAGGCTGGAGTGCAGTGGCACGATCACTACAAGCTTCACCTCCCGGGTTCACACCATTCTCCTGCATCAGCCTCCCGAGTAGCTGGGACTATAGGCGCCCACCACTGTGCCTGACTAATTTTTTGTATTTTTAGTAGAGACGGAGTTTCACCGTGATCTCAACCTCCTGACCTCATGATCCACCCGCCTCGGCCTCCCAAAGTGCTGGGATTACAGGCGTGAGCCACCGCGCCTGGCCACCATCTGTTTTAAATCCAGAGCCCCTCTGACCTGCTTACGAAAAGTTAGACAAGAGCTGGTCCAGGAGAAGGCTCAGGGGTGAAGCCAGGTGATGAACTTGAGACTACAGTTCAGAAGCCCACACCCTGGCCCCAACACTGCCCATAATAAACGAGTGGCTTTGGCCAAATGTCCCTGGCTACGGGCCTCTGCTTCCCTAGTTGTTCAGCAGAGGAGCGGGGTGTTCAGACTCTCAGCTGCACGCCTCCACCCTGGACATTCTCAGATTCACCAGAGCTAACATTGTCGCTCATTAACTGGACCGCATTTCATTCTTCTTTTCGTACCCAAGACCTGAAACCCCGAGCATGTTAGTCCTTTGTCAAATGCCAGCAAGCTTAAACACAGATGAAAGCACGCGTCCTTGCTGACTGGAAACCTAGAGGTCGAACGCTTGGCCTCGATGTCCCTGCTATCTTGAATTCTCTGGGTGCCCTTGGCACAGCCCACAGTTTGCCGACAAGTTCATCATCTCCAACTTTGTAGACCTTCTGGCAGATTGCAGCAGCCTCTATTATTTCAATGTATAATTTATATGGCCCATTTTCACTGCCAAGGACAGCCTACAAAGCACACTTGATCCTGCACAAGAAAACAGTGAGCTTTGCCCTCTGGGATGTGTGTGCTTTCCACCTACGGACACAAGCAACTTTTCCAAAGTCTTTTGCTTTACTGGGGCACCTCACTAGGGCAGGAACAATGGGACCTCAGAATAATAGGACAGTCACCACAATTTCAAGGCTGCTCTCAGAGGCAGGTATGTGGGTGACATTAAACACATAGGGTGGTTTCCAGCCACTGGAAGGCCATGCTGGCAGGCTGGAGGCCCTTTGCATCTTTGCAGGAGAGCAGCATGACGCCCCAGGCAAGAGGTTCCTAATCGAAGTGGGGGCTCCGTTTCCCCGATGCTGCCTGCTACCCAGGGAAACGCATATATGTCATGGCAACTTTCTAGACTTCAGCCTCCTCTCCCCTCCACCCAGGGCATTAGCTCCCGTCCTGACAGCCTTGCTGGATTGTGGCAAGGATCAAGACAAATAAAAAATATATGAGGGTTTTTTTTTTTTTTTTTTTGAAAATGCTATGTGCTTGCTACATAAATTTGGTCCATGGACCAGCAGTGTCAGCATTACTTGAGAGCTTGCTGGCAATGCAGAATCTCAGGCCCCACCTCAGACCTACTGGATCTGAAACTGCATTTTAACAAGACCCCACGTGATTTGCATGAGAAGTATTGCAATACGCTAACGGAAATGTGGTATGGGAGAAGAATGTGTGGTCTGGATCCTGGAGCTCTGAGTTCAAATTCAGCTCAGCCACAAAGTCCTTCGTGGCCTTGGGAGGTGGCTGGGGCCTCCGTTCCCTCAGTAGGAGAAGTGTCATCCTGCTGCAGTAGGAGAATGTGGAATGGAGAGGAGAGGGGGCAGAGGGCAAAGGGCTGAGCGACAGGGAGCCCCTTCCCAGTGGCGTGAAGAAAATGGGTCAGAGAAAACAGTGGAGAAGATCAGGGAGAGATCAGTGCTTCCCCCTGCCAGCCCTGCTCACCCCCACCCCAACCCTTCCTCAGTCACCAAAGCTTCTTGGCATGGACCCTCAAGTCAGCTGTGGGCCAAAGGCAGCTGAGAAGTGGACAGTCCTGCTTGGTTGTCAGATATCCAAAGTGGCACCAGGAGGCCTGGAGGGTCTTCAGCCTGCCCCAGGCTGCAGAGTATCCCCTGTAGACCCAGGACTGAGATCAGTAAGTGGATCGGGGAACCCTGGAGTAGCCCCATCCTCCAGGTTGCAAAGGGAGCAGCTGAGGGGATCTTGCAGACTGTCTCGGAGGCATTGTCTGCACATTTAACGAACGGTATTCTCATTACGCTGGCTTTTCTATTAAGCAAGCTTCTTGATATAACGCGAAGGTGAGGGCACTTGACCTGTGTTTCAAAATTTCCCTGCAATGCTGGGAAATGGACTGCATCATGCTCAACAAGACTCCATTCAAGTAATTACCCAGAGAGAGGTATGATAGTTGCAAGGAGGTAAGTGCTCCATTTTGTGGGGTTAAAAATACCAACTTTATGGGGCTGTGGTGAGCATTAAATGTGAAAACATGTGGCCCGCTCTTAGCACAGGTTTGCAATTAGCCTTTTCCCCACAGTCTTGCAGATGAATCGAAAGCTCTGGTCTGGCCCAGAAGCCCCTTCCTTGGCCTCCACCAGCAGCTGAACTCTAATGGCTCTGCTAATCGATGTTTCAAATCCATGGTGATGGAGCCATGAGCCCTAATCCTAGAAGCTGGACTCAGGGCTGGGGGGTGTTCTTTTCTGAAAAATCTCTTCTATTGTTTTCAAGAAACACAAGCAGCTTGGCCCTACATGCTTTCCTAGCTGCACCCAATCCCTTGAGGAAATCAAGTTAAAGGAGTCCTTTCTGACGGTAGTTTTAAATGCTCCCATGTGTGCGTTCAAAACCTAGAGAATAGGCCGGGCGTGGTGGCTCACACCTGTAATCCCAGCACTTTGGGAAGCCGAGGTGGGCAGATCATGAGGTTAGGAGTTTGAGACCAGCCTGGCCAACATAGTGAAACCTTGTCTCTAGTTAAAAAAAAAAAAACAAAAGTTAGCCGGGTGTGGTGATGCATGCCTGTAATCCCAGCTACTTGGAAGGCTAAGGCAGGAGAATTGCTTTTCCTCTTACTCAGCCCACGTGGAGGACAGAAGATGGCTGCCCCATGATTACTCTGTTCTTTCTTATAAATCCAGCTATCCAGTTAGTGCCTTGATATCTCTGTCTCTTTCCAAATGTGCCTATCATCTTCGGTCCTATCGATGTGGCCAGGAAAGTGAGGTCATGTTCACAAACATGGTTTCCAGGAGCCCACCAGGCAAGAGCTGGAGAGACATCTAAAATAACGCACTGCAAAATCTCTTCCAGTGGGAGACTTCCGCTCTCCCGGCACAAAAGTTTGCTCCAAGAAAGGCAGCTGCCCTTTCGGCCCTTTCAGTTTGAGGTTCAGGACAAGCCTGCTCCAGTCCTGAAAACAAAGCTCCATCCCAGCCAACCCAGGTGCTGTGAGTGCATTTCCAGCCCACTAGCAACTGCGCTTGCAGTTTGAGATATTGCCACGAGAGGGCACTCCAAAGCAAGAAGCGCATTCTCTCAAACTCCAGTCCTCATATTGCAACTCAACTGCCGTGGGCCCAGTTAGGTTGGCTGTAGGAAGTCTGCAAGGCTGGCAGAGACAGAGAGGACAGGGACCCACGATCCCAGAACTCTTGGCCTGCTGCCCAGGCCCTGCCATATCTCATGAAGGATGGCATATCACAAGCAAACCCAGTCACTGCATTTTAAGCTGGAAGGTTGGCTCAGAACCCTAGTGGAATTTTCAGAGGGGTACAGGGAGACTTGGCTAGAGGCCAGCCTAAGGACTACATTAAATGCAGGCAAAATGTGGAGAAAGTCTAAAAGCTCTGCACCATAAACATTAACAGGGTTAGTGTTAGGAAACCAGGGGCTTTGATTTTTTTAGCTTTGCATTTTTATGTTTTCTAAATATTCTAATGAACACGTATTGTGTGTATAATTCCCTTGCTAATGTACCTTTTTGGTTATTTTCAGTTAGGGGCTTTTATGAACAAAGCCGTTTGAACATCATGTACAAGTCTTTGTGTGGACATGTTTTCATTGCTCTTGTGTAAATGCCAAGCAGAGGAATTAATGGATAGGAATATCTTTAACTTTATAAGAACAGTCAATGGTTTTCCAAAGTGGTAGTACCATTTTAAACTCCCAACAGGAATATGTGATAGTTGCTCCATATCCTTGTCAACACTTGGTGTAGTGAGCCTTTTAAATTTTAGCCATTCTAGTGGGTGTGAAGTGGTGTTCCATGGTGGCGTCATTTTACATTTCCCAACCGACAAAAGACATTGAGAGTCTTTTTTGTGTGCTTACTCTCTACTCAAATATTTTGCTTTGTGAAGCATTTGCTCAAACCTTTTGCCCCTTTTTAAATTGGGTGAGTTTGTCTTTTTCAAATTGTGGCTACGGGCATTCTTTACAAATCCTTTATCAAATATATGCATGGTATGAAGTAAAGGTGGAGGTTCATTGTTTTCCATCTGGATTATATAATTTCCTGTGTGTACTATAACAAATTCCCATAAACTTGGTAGTTTAAAACAACAGAAATCTATTATCTCACAGTTCCGCAGACCAGAAGTCTGAAATCAGTATCACTGGACCACATTTAAGGTGTCGGCAGGGTTGTACTGCCTCTGGAGGCTCTAGAGAAGAATCTGTTTCCTGCCTCTTCTGGCATCTGGTGGCTGCCAGCAATCCTTGGCTTGTGGCTGCATCACTACAATCTCAGCCCACGTGGTCACATCATCTTCTTCTCCTCTATGTGTCAAATATTCCTCTGCTTCCTTCTTATAATGATACTTGTGATTGAATTTAGTTTCCATACAGATAATCCAGGATATCTCAGTCTCAAGATCCTTAACTTAATCACATTTGCAAAGACACTTTGCAGGTAATGACATGGTTTGGCTGTGTCCCCACCCAAATCTCATCTTGAATAGTAGCTCCCATGATCCCCACACGTCATGGGAGGGACCCAGCGGGAGGTAATTGAATCATTGGGGGGATGTTTTCCCATGCTGTTCTCATGATGGTGAATACGTCTCATGAGATCTGATGGTTTTGTAAAGGGCAGTTCCCCTGCACACGCTCTCTTGACTGCTGCCATGGAAGACACGCTTTTGCTCCTCCTTCACCTTCTGCCATGATTGTGAGGCCTCCCCAGCCATGTGGAACTGTGAGTCCATTAAACCTCTTTTTCTTTATAAATTACCCAGTCTCGGGTATGACTTTATTAGCATGGTAAGAACAGACTAATACAGGTAACATTCACAGGTTCCAGGGATTAGGACCTGATATCTCTGGGCTAATTATTTAGCCTGCCACATGGATCTTCAGTAATTCCAGGATCAGTTGAAACAATTACCATCCCTATTGAATTACCTTAGTACCTTTGTTGAAACTCAGTTGACCATATATGTTTAGGTTTACTTATAGGATTTCTATTCTGTCCCATCTATCTCTCTGCCTATCCTCATACCAACATCACGCTGTCTTAATTATGTAGCTTTATACTGTCTTGAAATTAAGTACTCCAGTGTTAATCTTCCAACTGTATCTTTTCATTAAAAAAAAACAGAAAAAAGGGTATTCTATGTCCTTTGCATTTCCATATATATTTCAGAAACATCATGTCAATTTCACACAAAAAATTAAAGCCTGCTGGAATTTCTATTGGGATTTCTTTGAATCTATAGACCAGTTTGTGATGTATTAACAACTTTATACATCTTAAAATTCAGTCTCCCAATCCATGAATATAATTTATCTTTTTTTTTAGGTCCACTTGAATTTCTCTCAGCAATATTTGTAGTTTCAATCTATATGTCCTGCATGTGTTTTCATAATTTATTCCTAAATATTTCAGTTTGGATGCTATTGTGTCATTTGAAAACAGTTGGATGCTATTGCTGTTTCATTTTAACTTGTGTAGCTGATATTTATAAATGCAATTGATATTTGCAAAATTGTTAAATTCACTTAGGTCTAGCAGTTGTTTGTAGATTCCTTAGTACTTTCTACATAAACAACAATGGTGTACATGAATAAAGAAAGTTTTACATCTTTCTTTCCAATCTTGATATCTTTCTTTTTTTTCTTCTTTCTTCCCTTCTTCATTACACTGGTTAAGGCTTCCATCATGATATTAAATCAAAGTGGTGGAAGTGGATGTCCTTGTCTGCTTCCAATCTGAAGTAGAATGCATTCAATACAGCAGCACTAAGCACGATATTTGTTGCTTTTTTCTATAGAAAACTTTAGAAGGTTGAGGAAGTTCCCTTTATTCCTAAATTGCTCAGAATTTTTAATCAAAGCAAGTATTGATATGCACATACAATATTTTCCCCTTATTCTGTATATGGGGTAAATTAACTGATTTTCAAATGTTGAACTCACCTTATATTAACCTCACGAGGTCATGACATAAGTCTCTTTTATATATTTATAGATTTGATTTGCTAGTATTTTGTTCAGGATATTTGCATGTATGTTTGTAAGGGATATTTTTTTGTAGTTCTTTTTTAATGCCTTTGTCAGGTTTTGGTATCAAGGTGACATTGATATATTCAGAATATCAATTCTTTGTCAGTTATGTGTATGGCAAGTATTTTCTCCCACTATGTGGCATGACTTTTTATTCTTGTCATGGTGCCTTTTGTTGAACAGAGACTCTTCATTTTATTGTGCTCAGATAATTAATAATGTTTTCATTTAGGTTTAAGTGCTTTTTTTTTGCATTTGCTTGAGGCTTACAGTCTTTATTTGCATATTCCAGGAAGTCAGAAAAGGTCCAGTTGGCACTACTCAGGGTGTGTTAGAGGGCAGCTGGTGGCCGGGCTCGGTGGCTCACGCCTATAATCCCAGCATTTTAGGAAGCCAAGGCAGGCAGATCACTTGAGGTTAGGAGTTCGAGACCAGCCTGGCCAATGTGGTAAAACCTCGTCTCTACTAAAAATACAAAAATTAGCTGGGCATGGTGGCACACGCCTGTAATCCCAGCTACTCAGGAGGCTGAGGCAGGAGAATTACTTGAACCCGGGAGGCAGAGGTTGCAGTGAGCCAAGATAGTGCCACTCCACTCCACTCTGGGCAACAGAGTAAGACTCTGTCCCCCCGCAAAAAAAAAAGAAAAAGAAAAAAAGGCGGCTGGTACACCCTTGAATTTTGGGTTATCCTTGAAAGCAGCTTTGATAAACACTAAAGGCTATTTGGGTTTTTAGATTAATATTCAATTTACTGAAATAAATTAAAAATCCAGTAATCCTTAAGTTCTTAGCTTTAATTAAAATCCTAATATTCTATTTATACATCTAAGGGGACTTTTACAATTTAGTTGAGCAAATTCTCCAAAATATTTTAGGTTACATGTATATTAACATAATCTAGTTTCCTTTTGTGTGCATGTGTGTGTGTGTGTGTGTGTGTGTATAAATATATAAACATTGTCAATTTTCTTTTTAAACACTGCATATGTCTCTAACAAGCAAAGACTTCCCATGAACACAGATGAATTTTATAAATTTAATAAAATAAACATAATTTTGAGAAGTTTTCTTAAACAATATTTGTTAACAAAATTGTTTTTAAAGTAGAATACCTTTCAACTTTATAATCATAAGATTAAGTCTCTTATGGAAGTACATCATTAAAATTGGAATTATAAGT
Source organism: Symphalangus syndactylus (assembly GCF_028878055.3). Lineage (NCBI taxonomy): Eukaryota > Metazoa > Chordata > Mammalia > Primates > Hylobatidae > Symphalangus > Symphalangus syndactylus. The sequence continues at coordinate 22,898,071 of NC_072430.2, forward strand.
AATCTGCCCCATACGCCAAGTTCTTATACACACGTTAAATACTCAATATGCACAAATTAGTCCTAAAACTAATGCCAAAAATGTTAATGCCATTGGTTTTGTTTATTTTGTTTTATTTTCTCCATAAGTAATTATAAACACTTCTAGGTTTTTAACAAAGGCAGTAGTTTTTAGCAGGCAGTAGTTTTTAACTATTAATACTAAGGCAGTAGGCTAAGGCAGTAGTTTTTAACAGGATGGTACTGCCCCCTAGGGGGCATTTTGGAAATTTGATGGTGTGCTTTTATTAGCAATTGGCGAGGGGATGCTTGTATTTAGCTCTTGAATGGAGACAAGGGGCTGACAAATGAAATAGGTAAGACAATCCTGCACAGCTAAAAGTTACCCTGTATAAATGTCAAAGATCTCTTCATACAAGCAAAAAGCTCATAATTATTTAGGCCTAGAACTTAAACATGTTTTACGTGTTTTTGACATAGTTTTAATATAGATTGAATTTTTAGGAATTTTGTTATCTTGTAAATCAGGGAGAAATTGTACTTTGATTTGTTCTGAACTTTACCAAGAGTTATTCACCATTTCAGAAAATCATGTCACCGGCAGCAATGTACTTCAGCCTGTATTTGCAGCTCCCTCATTCAGGGTGATTAGATGTAGATAGATGTATACAAATATATAGATACGTTTCTTAGGTCCTTGTTTTGAAACATCAAATATAAAAAAGTAAGCATTGGCTGGGCGCGGTGGCTCACGTCTGTAATCCCAGCACTTTGGGAGGCTGAGGAGGGCGGATGATGAGGTCAGGAGTTCGAAACCAGCCTGGCCAACATGGTGAAACTCCGTCTCTACTAAAAATACAAAAATTAGCCGGGCATGGTGATGTGCACTTATAATCCCAGCTACTCGGGAGGCTGAGGCAAGAGAATCGCTTGAACCTGGGAGGCGGAGGTTGCAGTGAGCCAAGATCACGCCACTGCACTTCAGCCTGGGTGACAGAGCAAGACTCCATCTCAAGAAAAAAGAAATTAAGAATGTACCATTGAATATTGTATCATCTTAAATCCAAACTTATATGGTTGCAAACAACTCATTCTTTCATTATACCTTTTGGTGTAATAGTGCTTGAGCATGTACATATTGAAATATACACTATTTTATTACAAATAATTTTCTTGTATTTCTCTTTTGTTTGGGCAATACCTTGTGTGTAAATATAATAGAGGATGTTATCTATGAATTTCATTTCAGGATAGTAGAGAGCATTTTTAATCTTCACAAAAAAATGTGTAGCCCTGGATTAACAATACTGCTGTGCACAGTCAGATTTTAAATCAGATAATAAATTTATAAGATTGAAACAGTGTGATATTGTTGCCAGAAGAGATAGCTTTTTGGAACAGAACAGAAAATATCCAAACAGACATACTGGTATATATACCAGCTAATGAGTTTTGAATATAAAGATGGAATATCAAATCAAAGGTGAAATGTAAGATGATTTAATAATGGTAGTGGAACAACTGGCTAAGACATATATGGATACATAAAACACTATATGTACCAATCTAAATTCCAGATGGATTAAAGTAAATCTTAAATAGCAAACCCCAGAATAATCTAAAGAAAATACAAGTGACAGCGTATTGAATAGCTAGTAGAAATGGCCTTTTCTGAAGACAAAAATAATAAACTAAAATATTGGTAAGTTTGCATAAATATTAAACACTTTTCTATTTAAAACAAAAAAACACCAAAAAGGCAGGAATGAAGTATAAATAAAAATTTGCAACACCTATGAGAATGGATGAAGATAATTAATATGTCATTAATTCCTGTATATCAATAAGGAAAAAAATACTTCAGTAGAACAAGGGTCCAAGAATATGAGAAGATAACTCACAAAATAAGGAGTACATGAAGCTAATAAACTTAAAAATAGTTTAGTCTCACTAATGGTGAAAAGAAAAGTATATTAAAATAAGTCACCTATTAAATCAACAAAGGGTTTTTGTGTTATTGCTTCTTAACGACAAAGCTAATTGTTAGTGAGGAGTAGAATAAAAATAGATTCTCTCACATACTTCTGGGAAAATGTAAACTGATGACAATATTTTTGGATGCCAACATAACAACATAGGTATCAGGTGCTGTAAAAAATGCACAGTTTCTGACCCAGCAGTTCCACCTCTAGGAATATACAGAAAACACTTGTGCCCCATAATGTTAGCGCTTCATGCTAAAATAACTTATCAGAGCAAAAATTAGACTTTAAACCCTTAAAAGGGAGAGCTGATACGTTGAACCCACGGGGATGGAATATTTAATGACAATTAAATATCATATTGAAGTTCTGGAAAAGGCAAATGGGCGGGGATGGTTGCCAGGAGCAGGACGGGGGTGACTCCAAAAGCGCATGAGAGAATTGATGGAGGAGGGGGCGGGGCATGTAAAAAAAAAGGTCTGAATCAGAGCTGTCAAAGTCGCCCAGACTCACAGAAGTGTACACTAAAATGGTGAATTCTACTTTGTGTAAATTACATACACCTTAATAAACTTGACTTTTTAAAAATCTTGTTGAAGAATATTAAGCAGCCTGGGGAAATCTAAATGGTTGATTAACTAAAGTGAGTAATTTGCAAGGCAGAGTGTGATGGGAACTTGGCCGGTGGTGGAGGTGGTGTTTACATATTCAGGGGAGACATAGGCTGGGAGGAAATGTGCCAGAATGTATTTATATTAGTGTCTCCCTGGAAGTTAAACATCGTTTATTAAATTAAACATCGTTTTTCTCCTTGCATTTTCTTTGTTTGTTATTGTCGTGTTGTTTTTGGTTTTGGTTTTTGCAGCAAACAGCTCTTCTGTTATTGGCGGGGTTGGAGTGGGGGGCGGTGCTACAGCAATTTGGAAGCAGGGCTCACTTGCTATGGCTTCCAGGTTCCTTCCGGCGCTTTTCTCTTCGGTAGATCCGTCAAGCCGAGACAGGCGAGCCGGGGAGTCGCGAAGGCGCCCGGGCGAGCGGGGTGGGGTGGGGTGGGGTGGGGTGGGGGGCGGGGCCTGCGTCTCTCTAGGGCTGCCAGAGTGGGCGCGTCGCTATTGGATGGAGGGGGAAGTAACACCCCAAGAACGCTGTCATTTCCTGGGCCAAGTTGGGACCCGGACGGCCTCACAATGATGAGTGAGTCTTGCTTCCCCAGGGGGCTGGCGGGCTGGGCTGGGAGCAGGCTTCCCCTACCCCAGCCCAGGAAGGGACAGGGAATAGCTTCATTCCTTGACTTCATCAACCAGCTGACCTACTGACCCCCTCTCCCTCCCTTCCTCCCTCCCCTTCCCTTCCTCCCTCCGCTCCTTGCTTCCCTCCCCCTCCCTTCTTCCCTCCCCCTCCCTCCCTTTCTCCCCCTCTCTCTCCTCTTTCTCCCCTTTCCCCTCTCCCTCTGCCTTCCCCTGGCACTCTCTCTCTAGAACGGGCAGCTGCTGCTGCAGTGGGAGGAGGTAAGTTACCCGGATCGTCTGTCTCCAGGCCCTCACCTAACCTGGTCCCGGGGGTGCTGGGAGAACGCAGAGATGAGGCTGGCTCTCATCCTCTCACCTTCCACTTCCGAAGCTGCCTGAGGAGCCTGAGTGAGCCATAGGGGCCGAGAGCGGCATCAAAATACTCCAGGGAAAAGCTCACTCCCATTCCTGCCCCAGCTTCTCTTCCAGTCCTTATGTCGAATAAGCATAGGAGGAAGATCGTTTGAAAGAGGGTTTGCAGCTAAACTCCACATGGCTTATTTCACATTTATGAGTGGACACACACACACACACACACACACACATACACACACAAACGTGAGACCCAATGAAGGGTATTGACTTCCTCAGCATCACACAGCAAGTTAGAGACAAACCAGGGCTATGCCTGGTCCTTCTATGACATCTTTGCTTCACCTGGCTCCACACTGCACCTTTTCTTCACCAGAAGACACCTAAGCTGCCACCTCTCTATTGCTCAAGCTGACAGTCCCCGGAAACTGTCAAGGAATTCCTAAGCGGGGGGCGGGGGGAAGGATCCCTTCTCCTGAGCCCACCTCTGCACTCAGCTTCTCTCTCCCCACAGCCCTGGCAGTGGGGGCTGTGCCCGTGGTGCTCAGTGCCATGGGCTTCACTGGGGCAGGAATCGCCGCGTCCTCCATAGCAGCCAAGATGATGTCCGCAGCAGCCATTGCCAACGGGGGTGGGGTTTCTGCGGGGAGCCTGGTGGCTGCTCTGCAGTCCGTGGGTAAGTGTCCTAGACAGGACCACCAGAGCTGCGAGAAGATCCAGCCCTGAGGCTGAGCCCGAGGGAAGCTCTTCTCACCCTGCAGTTCCGTGACCCTCAGCTTCCTGGGTCTTCAGTCTCTCCCTCACTGTCCCCTCTTCTGGCTCCTTCTGAGTGAGGTTTGGGGTGGGATTGGAGGGGTGATGAGGTGCTGGGTAGGGAGAAGAGGAAAGGAACCTAGGCCAAGAGCGATGCCTGGGCTCTGAAACCTGGGTGACCTAGGCAAGGTCCCCTGCCCTCTCTGGGCCTCAGTGGTCTCCTGTGTAAAGTGAGGGGCCCTGTAGCTCTTAGGGTCTGTCTGTGGATGACTCTCCCTCTGTGTCTCAGTTTCCGTGAATTCACCCCTGAGCTGTCGTCTTTTAGTTGCCTCTAGCAGCTTCTACCCAAGGCAGAGCCCTGGGATTTTCAGGACCTGGAGGAGGGATCCGGGTGGGATTTCTGGGCCACTGCCCGACCCCTGTGCTCATTCTCTGTCTCCTCCACAGGGGCAGCCGGACTCTCCACATCATCCAACATCCTCCTGGCCTCTGTTGGGTCAGTGTTGGGGGCCTGCTTGGGGAATTCACCTTCTTCTTCTCTCCCAGCTGAACCCAAGGCTAAAGGAGATGAGGCAAGAGAAAATGTACTCCAAGGTGAACCTCCAAAACCCCCACTCAAGTCAGAGAAACAGGAGGAATAAAGGTCACATGCAGATGCATCTCCCTGTCTTTGCTTCTTGCAGCTCTGTTTGGAGTTCTGAGCTGGAGGTTTCCAGTTCTCCCCCTCTCCTAGACTGCCTTGTCATGGAGGGGCAGAGGGAGGTGGTTGGCCATGCAGATAATCAGTAGGCAGAAGGCTTTGATTGGTCTCAGCCTTATGGGGATGGGCTGTGTGACCCAGGGCCATTCATGGGCCTTTTCTGGGCCTCAGTTTCCCCCTTATTCAATGTTGGCATTGTCACAGGCTCCTGTTGGGAGGCAGGGGTGAGGGGTAGCCAGGGCACTTCAGGAACCACTGACCGTAGAGCCCTCTGTTCTTCATTAATGGCATTAGATACCCAGAATGAGCAGGACACCATCCTTCCCTTGCCCAACCCCAAAGTCTTGTCAGAAGGCTGATAAGCAAGCCAGCAGGAAAAGACAATGTGTCCAGTGTTACATTCAGGCTCTAGGCACTCTGAGGGGAGGAGGCTGAGTCAGGAATGATCACCAAACTGTGTCTGGGAAACTGAAGGAGAGGCTGAGTTCATGCATGAGGACCTGGAACCCTGACCACACCCTCACTGTGTTAGTCTGTTTTGGGTAGCAATAAAGGAATATCTGCAGCTGGGTCATTTATAAAGAAAAGAGGTCTATTTGGGCCCACAGTTCTGCAGACTTTACAAGAAGCATGGTTTGTACAAGCCGGCATTTATTTCTGGTGAAAGCCTCAGGAAGCTTACAATTGCACAAGGGGAAGGAGGAGCAGGTGTGTCATGTGGCGAGAGAGGGAGCAAGAGAGATGCCAGGCTCTTTTAAGTAGCCAGCTCTCTTGTGAACAAATAGAGTGAAAACGCTCCTTACTGTGGGGAGGAGATGGAGTCATTCATGAGGGATCCGCTTCCATGACCCAAACACCTGCCACTAGGCCCCACTTCCAACACAGGAATCACATTTTAACATGAGACTTGGAGGGTACAAACATCCAAACTATATCAGTCACCTGAAGACTCCAGTCTTTGTTCATGTGACGGGTGCTACAGTGGATGGGAGGAGTTCACACGGACCCCCAGGAGACTGTGATGTCAGGAGAAACTGGGCACTTACCCAAACAAAAGTGACACAGAGCATTATGTTCAGTGCAGTGATGGACACCAACCACAAGCGGGGAGCACAGAGGAGGCAGAGATCTATTCTCACATCTGGGGAGGCTTCCTGGAAGAGGAGGCAAAAGGTTTGGGCCTTGAAAGGTGACTGGAAGTCTGACAGAGGAGGAGGGAGGCAAAGGGAAAGGTGTCCCAGGAGGAAGTAAGTCCCAGCTGCTCAGTGAGAGAACTGGAGAGGAGATGTAACTAGGCATTTCCATGGCAGTGTGGGTGGAAGGCAATACCTCCCAGAAGCCAGCGAGAGGAAGGGGACCTCTAGGCAGCCATGGAGAGCAACAGAGGCAGGAGGGAACTCCGAAGCCTGGAGGTTTTACAGGGAAGCAAGTCTGGTCTGGATGACCCCCAGCTGTCCTTCTGCCCCCATACATTTTAGGTTCCTTATGCTGAGGCACATTCATGTCTGCTGCTCCTGAAACTCCCCTCTATTTTGTGGGACAGAGACCTAGGCTCTGAGCCCCCCAGAGGACAACGGCAGCCCAGACTCCACAAGGGGAGGACCCTGGTCTCCATCTTCCTCCCAAGGACGGCCTGCACAGCTGAACCTAGGAAAGAGAGGCCAAGTGTCCAGGAACAAAAGCTGGGGCCTTTTCCCCAAGGGCTCAGGTATGAAGGGGTGACTGAGAAGGCTGCCTCTCCTCTCCTCCAACAGATCAGCATCAACTACACAGAGAACAGAGCAGAAGGGGCATCTGTCTACTTCTGTCTCATCTGGAGGTCTCAGCATCTTGCTCCTTCCCGCCATGTTCCTGGCCCCTCAGAAGCCGTCACCACTGAGGGCTGCTGCCCATAACCCATGAGACAGCTCCAGCCTCCCTATCTGGAGACCCAGATATGACAGGGATGGAAACTTTTGCCTTAATTATTCTAACCCTTGGCTCCCACCACCATTAAGCCAGGCTGTGTGAGGAATGTCATCATGTGAGAATAACAGAGGCCCTCCTTAGATGGGATGGTCAAAGAAGGCCTCTGAAACAAAGACGCTTTGCCTAAGACCTAAAGGACAGGAGAGAATTTCTTAGCTTCAGCCTCTGGAAAACTGAAAAATAATAAATAATTTAAAATTAAAATAAAATAATTTTTTTTAAAAAAGAGAAATAACATAGGATGGGAGATGACTACATTTATAAGTTAGACTTTTTTTGATTCCCTTGTTCCCCAAGGAGGAACTTCGTGGGTATTCACAGCTCCTACCCTGGTGACAGGCATTTTTGGGTGTCCCCTGATGCTCCATTCACTGCTAGGGTGAAGTCTCACTTCCTGCCAGAGAAGCCTCATTCCCTGGAGGTGTTTCAAAGAATGAGGTATAAGTAGAAATACAAGTTCTAAAATTTCTGCCCACACTCTAACAGATGGTCTTAAGGCAGCCTTCTGGGTGCACACAAGGCATCTTATAGACCACTTGGTAACCTATCAAGAAGGAAGAGCTGGCCAGGTACAGTGGTTTATACCTGTAATCCCAGAACTTTGGGAGGCCAAGGAGGGTGGATCACTTGAGTCCAGGAGTTCCAGCCTGGGCAACATGGCAAAATTCCATCTATACAAAATATACAGAAATTAGCTGGGTGCATTGGCACATGCCTGGGTCCCAGCTACTTGGGAGGCTGAGATGGGAGGATCTCTTGAGCCAGGGAGATGGAGGTTGCCATGAGCCGAGATTGCACACTGCACTCCAGCTTGGGAAACAGAGCAAGACCCTTTCTCAAAAAAAAAAAAAGCCAGTCTACAAAATCATTACTTTCCTTGAACCCCTAGGACAGCTGAGGTTGCAGGGGCACCAGATGGCCTGAACTCTCAGGACAGTCAGGTGCCTCCAAGGAGAGACAGAACTCTGGATCACTGAGCCCCCTGGGGTCCACTGCACAAGCAAGTAAGGAATCAGCTAAAAGTCTTAAGTGATTGCTAAAGGCCACCTAAGACTCACGTGAGTGCATAGGACCTTCAGAAACCACAGAGACAGCATGGATCCTACCAACCTGCAGACCCTTTTCCCTGTGGACTGGGTCCCTGCAGGGTCCTGGAGAAAGCTTCCCCGGGAGGGGCAAGACTGGAGGAAGGGAGCAGGAAGGGCATCAAATTACCTCCACCTTCCTTCTCTTCTAGAAGGAGGGCACAAGAACCTTAAGCCACGGGGGAAAGATAGCCAACCCTGTAGCTTCCAAAGCTCATGCAAAGACAATTGCAGAAGGAGAAGAAAAAGTAAAACCCTACGCCCTTGGGGGAAGAGCAAGAAACCATCCTGAGCCCAGACCTGGAGACCTGCTACCCTTAGGAGAGGGGCAGGGATCTTGAGAAAATGCCACCCCTAAGCCCCAAACATACAGGACCTGCCTAGACTGAGGCTGGCTGAGGATCATAGAGAATCCAACTTCTCCCATCCAACCAGGCTAGCAAATAACAAGCAAACAGATGTCTACCACTGGGGATGGGGCAGATGTACAGAGACCATATCCAAGGCTCAGGCACAGTGCAGAAGCTGAAAGACACTGAGCAAACTCCTCTGCAGGCCAGCCTCCGCCCTAAGCACAGGGTAACACTGATCTGAAGCCAGTGGCACACTCACAGCAACCACAGTGTCTTAGTCTGTGCCGCTGTAAGAGAAAACCACAGACTGGTTAATTTATAACTAATAGAAATGTACTGGCTCACAGTTCTGGAAGCTGGGATGTGCAATATCAAGGTACCAGTATGTTTGAGGGCCTTCTTGCTGCATCATCACATGATGGAAAGTGGGAAGATGAGAAAGAGAAAAAGAGGGCCAAACTCACCCTTTTATAATGGCATTAATCTCACCCATGCGGGTGGAGCCCTTGCAGCTTACCTCTTAAAGGTCCTCTTTCTTAATACTGTTACAATGGCAATTAAATGTCGGCGTGAGTTGGGACAAACATTCAAACCATAGCATAGGGCAACTACAAAACCCAAGTCCAGCTCGACTCCTGCTTGGATTGACTCAACCCCCAGGGAAAGGCCTAGCCAGAAGAAAAGACATACACATTTCCCAGCATGAATATCATTTGTCCTGTCTGTACTGTTGCCCCTACCCACTACACTCTGTCTTCTAGTCCCTGCCTACTGCTCCCTACATCCAACACCTTTGACCCTCCCTCCCAGGGTCCCACTCATGAGGCCCACAAGACAGGCTGAAAGTGTCCACGCATTGATCCAGAATAGACCTCAGCCAATGATGGATGGGAGTCGGGCGATTAACACCCTACAGGTGGGACAACTCTTGCCTGTTCCATGTTGTCTCTAGTGGTCCCCAGCGGGATTGAGCCTCAGTGGCCTACATTGCAAAGTCACTCATTAATCGACCCTTTCTGGGCTGCTGTCCCTTCTATTGCTCACCTCCCCATTCCCCTGTTGGTGTTTCCTGGGATCACCTCCCAAATAAGCCACTTGCACTCAAATCCTTGTGTATTAGTCTGTTCTCATGCTGCTAATGAAGACATACCCAAGACTGGGTAATTTATAAAAAAAAAGGGGGGGGGGCTTAATGAACTCACAGTTGCACATGGCTGGGGAGGCCTCACAATCATGGCGGAAAGCTAAGGAGGAGCAAAGGTACATCCTACATGGCAGCAGGCAAGAGAGCATGTGCAGGGGAACTGCCTTTTATAAAACCATCCGATCTCATGAGACTTATTCACTATCATGAGAACAGCACAGCACAGCCCCCATGATTCAGTTACCTCCCACTGGGTCCCTCCTACAACACATGGGGATTATAGGAGCTACAACTCAAGATGAGATTTGGGTGGGGACACAGCCAAAACATAACATCTCATCTTGGGGTCTCAGCATAAGGCTGCTTCCCACTCTCTTCTCTGTCCCCACTCAGGAGCCCATAGGCCTGAGCCTAAGATAGCCACAGCACTCTATCATATTGCTCCTGAAATCTGGCTGTGTTCAGGTCTTATCCATCTCCTTCCCTTGGGATAAAGCTCAGACAGGTGGCTTTGCCATCTCTGTGCAATGATTCACCTGCTCAGCACTACTTGTTTATACAGGTAGCCCCTGACCTGTCAGAATCTTAAAAGAGGATACAGCTCAACTTTGGGGCTGGTCCCCAGCTGGGCTACCCTGGGCAGTGCCATGCGCCAAGGCATGGGGCAATGGGGTAAATCACTCAAACCAGTGATTGATCCCTAGGTCTTTGCAATTTGTCAAGGGAAAGCCTGGTTCAATTTCAATTTTAAATGTTTCTTCTCAGTTATCTTTTCCACTAGTAAATCCCTGTTACCAAAGACACTCAAGAGAGTTTGGCTGAGGCTGGTCCCAAAATGGTTAAAATTATTGAACTACTCTGCCCCCACTCCCACCCGAGACCTCTTCATCAATCTGAAATTGTTTGATTCATTGTAAAAGTAAATTTACCTCCCTGAGTGCAGGCTGTTTGCTCAAGGAGGCAGCTGGAGAGAGCTAGTGGGCAGGCAACCAGATTCAGGCTGCAGATCTACTGGAAATAACCTGCAAAGTTGATCATTTTCAGCCATGGAAAGATGCCCATCTTTAATAGCAGCAGGAGTTGGGTTCTCTGGATCAACTTCTTACAAGTTCTTCTAACAACGTCTGTAAGATAGGACCAAGAGCGTCACCTTTCTTGGAATGGCGTGAGGATTTTATGTAATGAGACATGGGCAGTGACTTGACCATGGTGTGTGTATGTAAGTGTTATTTGTTTTGATCTTCTTGTTGATCTTCTTGTTCCAGCACTTTTAGGACTGCCCTGCGGCTATTTAGGGTGTCCCGTAGGTGACCCAGAGGTTGGTATGGGGACTCAGGAGAACAGAGGGCAGAGTGGCAGGACATAGAAGCTCTTTTCCTCCCTTCCCCAGTCCAGGTGCTTTGGAAGTCACAGCACTCCAGCTATCTCCCACGTGGGCTCATTGCAGTCCTCGCAGCTCATAACTCCTTTCTGTGCCCACTGTTTTCCACAAACTCAGAGCAGCCACTCCAGTCTCCCTTGGGTCCCTTGAGGCTCCTGGTGGGTGGGAAAGCCAGTGTTGAAGCTTCACAGCTGTCAGAGGGTGAGTGCTCCTGAATGGGCTGCAGCTGGGGGTGATAGGAGGGAGAGGATCAGAGACATGAGGGGCTCACACCTGCTTCCCTGTCATATCTGAGCCTTTGTAGATATCCAATGGCAGGCTTGGCCACAGGGACTGTTCTCATCAACCTGAGGACTGTACTGTGATCTGACCCAGGCTTTCAATGGCCAGTTTCTTCCCAGAGTGTCAGAACGTGAGCATTTCATTTCCTAGGCTGGTAAAATGCCTGGGAAGAATCTCCCCCTAAACCCACACACACATTTTTTGCTTTTTTTTTCCCTCTCATTTGGCCTTTCATTCTCTCTCACTCTCCCTGGAGAGTGGCTATAAACTCTAGCCCTGGGCTGATGGGGCTCTAGAAATTTGGTCTTGGATGTTTACAATATAAAAGCACAGGAAACTTCTTTATTCTTTATCCTGGAGGACAGCCTAAGGCCTAAATGTTCAACCCATGACCAGGCAGTCTTGTCACAGGAAACTTGTTTATACTGGCACATGCTCTTGTGGCTATTGTCTGACTTGTGTCCAGTTTATTCCTACCAAGATAGTCACACTCTAGGAGAGGAGTCAGGTTTATGTGTATCAGTCAGATGAGACTCAGAGGAGGCAACTCAACAAAATGCATGAAATAACGGAAACAGTTTATTGCTTACAGGTCCCAGAGAGAAGAGGGCAGAATGCCACCCAGGGCCAATGGGAACAGGGCGCCCTCCGGGACATATGTGCTCAAACAGCAGGACATATGTGCTCAAACAGCAGGTGAGAGCCAGAGAGAGGGGGCGAGGGACATGTGGGCTTTTATGAGGGTCCAGGGCATTACCCAAGCAGGTTTCCCTTGGGGGTTCTAATTGGTGGGTTTAGAGCATGCAGGTGTGACTTCTGTGGAGTCACACTGTGATTGAGAGGTGAATCAAGTAGGTGGTATCTAGGTGTCCCATAAGGAGGTGGTCACCACAAGGAAGTTTATAAGGCAGATATATGGATCGACCCTCTTGAGAGACTGGAAGGCAGCAAAGAATTGGAAACTGTGTCAAGGGTGACGAAACCCTACTTCTGGTATGAGAAAGTCCAAGTTAGATTCAGAATGGAGGCCAGGGCAACATAAAAGTGTAAGAATTCACTGCACTTCCATCCTGAATGTCATAGCCTGCCTGCTAGTGTTCTAGGTGTCCACTGATAAAGAAGATTGAGAGACTTAACACTTAGTATGGAAGCTTTCATTTTTAGTGTGAAGCTCCTGCCCTTAGTCATGTTGGTGGCCCCTAGTCCAGAGACTCAACCTCTCCAAAGATAACTCTCCAGTGGTCTACTGGAGGGGGACTCCTGGGGTTTTCCTGCTTCTTAAGCAGACTTCCAGCCAGCCCTCCTGCTGTCAATCTACCTTCATGCCCACCTCGAAAGCCCATGCTACTCCAGTGGCTGAGCCTTCAGGGTCCTACAAGGCAAAGCTGACTCTTTCTGCTCTCTTTACTGACAACTTAATATCCAGCTTTCTTGGGGCTGCTAAGTGGAACCACTTCTCCATGTCATTTCTGGCTGTGGGCTTTTATGGGGGTCCAGGGCGTTACCCAAGTAGGTTTCCTTTGCAGGGTTCGGGCTCTAATTGGTGGGTTTAGAGAAAGCAGGTGCGACTTCTGTGGAGTCATCTCCTTTTTTCTTCTCTTTGTCCTTGTGGGCTTAGGCTTTTCTTTAATCCTTGACTGTTATTTTAGTCGTGTTTTGAGATGGAACAGAGATGGAAGCAACTCTCTTTATTGGGCTAATTCTTCCATTGCTTGCAATCAAAAGATTCCCTACAGTGTGCAATAGAATGTATGTTTGTTTGCAGTAAGAGACCCTCTTGGCTTACACAAGAGAAGTTTCTTCTCTTTCATCTGGAAGTATCAGCCAGGGTGGTAGCTCTGCTCTGGGAGACCCAGGCTCCTGCAGTCTTGTTGCTCTGCCTTCTGTAAGGTGTTGTTCTCAACTATGGGTGTAAGATGCTCACTATCCACCTGCAGCAGAGCCCATGGGAAAGGACAAAGTGGCAAAGGTGGGCCCATCCAATCTCTTTAACTGCATACCCAGATGAGTGCATCTAACTGCAAGAGGGTTTGGGAATACAGTTCTTCCCTGGGGATTGTGTGTCTAGCCAAAGCCAGGGCTCTCTCCTATCATCTAGAGGGAAAGAACAGGCATTGGGTGACTACTAGCAGCCTCTGCCTCTCTGGTAAAGACACCGGTCTTGACAGGAAGCCATTCTCGATCCCTGCAATGAGAATTCTCTGCATCCCTATTCAGCCTGCTGAGCCACTGTGTGCCACAGCACAGTTAGATGTGGATGTGCCTGGCTTCCCTAACACTGCAGGCCTGAGGACAGGCAGATTCTTCTGGCATCCCACAGGAGTAGAACCTGGTGTCCCAGGGGCGATCTGGGGCCAGGAGTGTCAGGAATCCTGGGGCTGCCAGAGTCAGTTCAGCCAGCTCCTAAGTGAACAAGCCTCAGCCTAGTGAAGGGAGACAGGGTATCCCAGCTGCATACAGTCTCTACTACTGTGTAATAAATTACCACAAACTTAGTTGGCTTTAAATGACACCCATTACTATCTTATAGTTCTGCAGGTCGGAAGTTCTGAGTTGTCTGCTTATGGCCCCACAAGGCAGAAATGGAAGGTTTCAGCCAGCCTGGGCTCTCATCTGGAGGCTCTGGTAAGAATTGGCTTCCAAGCTCCTTCAGATTATTCACAGAATTCAGTTATTTGCCATTGTAGGACTAAGGCCCCCATTTTCTTGTGGGCTGACAGCTGGAGACAGCTTTTAGCACTTAATAGCCACCTGCATTCCCTGGCTCATGGCATCCCTATCCACAAAGCCAGAGACAGACATCAAATCCCCTGCATGCTTCAAATCTCTGACTTCCTTTTCTGCTGTGAGCAGAGAAAACTCTCTGCTTTCAAAGGGTTCATGTAATTGGATCAGAGTCACCCAGATAATTTCCTTTCTTTTTTTCTTTTCTTTTCTTTTTTTTTTTTTAAGACAGGGTCGCACTCTGTTTGCCCAGGCTGTAGTGCAGTGGCACAATCATGGCTCACTGCAGCCTCAACCTCCTGGGCTCAAGTGATCCTCCCGCGTCTGACTCCTGGGTAGTTGGGACAACAAGTGTGCCCCGCCATGCCTGGCTAAATTTTTGTGTTTTTTTTTGTAGAGATGAAGTTTCATCATGTTGCCCAGGCCGGTCTCAAATCCCTGGGTTCAAGGAATCCCTCTGGTCTCCCAAAGTGCTGAGATTGCAGGCCTGAGCCACCTTGCCTGGCCGATAATCTCCTTTGTGCCATTAACGTAACAAAATAACAGGAGTGATAGCTCAACATGCTCAGAAGCTCCACCAACACCCAGAGAGGAGGGGATTATACTAGGGAGGTTATTGGGCACCATTCTTAGAATTCTGCCTGCTACAAAGGTCGAAGCTGAGGGTTTAGAGATAAAGAACCACGTGAGAGCCACCAAACCGAGGTTGGGGTGAGAGCCACAAAACCGAGGTGGGGGTGAGGGGCTCGGTGCCAGAATGGAAACAGGTCCTCTGGGAACCAGGAGGCCTCATCTTCATGAGGGGGACGAGGGAGGAGGTCAGGACTCACACCTAGAATAATGGGTGCTCCAGGGTGACCTGCCTTGCAGGACCATTTACTGGGCTTCAGCTGGGATGCAGGCTCCTCCATCCTTCCAGACCCAGGTCAGACCCAAGTGCTTTCCTTTCGGAAGGGCTTGCATTTCTAGTTAACGCGGGGGGTTGTACCTTTCATTCCAATGAGGGTCTTCTGATGTTCTAATGAAAGCCCTGACATTGAGGGTATCATTTGGGGAATGTGTACATTTTGTGGGGAGAAGTTTCACAGCTTTTTTCAGATTCCCCAAGGCATCAAAGAAAGGGGAAGGTGGGGGAAAAGAATCACGTATTAAAAGAATATCTTGAGAAGCTTAATTCCTATGGCTGGAATTAAGTTACAATAAACAATTAAGTTGCAGTGAAGCAATAAACCATGCTTCATTGACCCAGTTAAGAGACATGGATGAGTTGTTCAAGTTTTTGAAATGTCTATAGCACTAGACTCACAGTTTTGCTTCTCTTTGCTTCTCTGCTTTCAAAGGGCTCATGTAATTGGATCAGAGCCACCCGGATAATTTCCTTTTTTTTTTTTACTTTTTGAGACAGGGACTCACTCTGTTTGCAGTGATCACAGACACTACGGCCAAACACAAACCTGAGCCACATGAACTGAGCCAAACACAAACCCTGGCTGGGATCTTGAAGGTCATTTAGTTCAACTCCCCATTTACAGAGGGGCAAACAGGTTCAGAGAGGAGGTGACCTGCCCAGGGTTATATACGGAGTCGTAGCAGGGGAGGGGACAGCTCGTCTTCAAATTTAGATTCATTTCGGTTCAACACACCCCAAGTTTTTGTGATGACGGTGCGGGGAAAGAGAATTGAGCCTAACATGACCCCTCCCCAGGGTGGGGTGCGCGGGGTTGTAGTGTCCGTGGTCACCGGCCTGTTGAAACCCTTCAGTGCCTCTCCGAAGTCCTCAGGATAAAATCCACACTCCCCTTCCTCAACATGCCTCTGGCCCCCAGAGCCATGGGCTGGCCTCTGGCATAGCACTTATCAGAGGTCCGTCCCCATGGCCATCTGCCTGTGGGTCCATCCCTTCAGCAGACCGTGAGTGTCGCTGGCTGGGGGGATTGAGGGGACCGAGCTGTGTCCCCTCTGTTCCCTGGGGCCCAGCCCAGTGCCTGGACCACAGCATGTGCTCATAGAGGGTGTGGAAAGAAGGAGCAAAACAACCTATGAATGCATTTCCTGATACTCCTGAGCCTAACGTGCCCCCTCCCCACCCCAAGTATGCTGGGCCTGCCCCACAGCCAGGGAGAAGAGATTCTGGGAAGAGTTGCAACAATTCATCTTTATTTCTTATTTTCCTCTGGGGGTGCAGAATTTGGTATATTTCACCCCAGGTATATTTGGGATAGTTGGCTCCTCACTGGGTCAGGATGGCTGGGTGCCTTCTCCCCTGGCACGGTTCTCTTCTCTGCAGGACAAGGGGTAGGGAGCTAGTAGAACCTCGCAATGCGGGCCGCAATGGCAGACCCAGTGGAGCCCAGGATGAATTTGGTCAACCCGGAGAGTCCAGTTGCTCCTGGGAAGAAGCAGAGGGTGAACAGAGTGGGACATGCCTGCCGGGGAAGCTCTGTGGGCAGGACTGTGCGGTCAGAGACTCCAGCGACCCTCACGAGGGGCTGAGGCTTAGAGACCCCACCCGGTTCCCCTCTCTGTTTCCCAGTACCCTCGGGGTCTTTGTCTGGGGAGAGGCTGCTGCGGGCATGAACTCCCAGGGTAAACTCCAGAGCTAGAAGCAGCCTCGCTCTTCAGGGAAAGAGGCTGCACCCCAGAGGGGAGGAGACGCCCCAGGTAACCCAGCAAATCTGCTTCGGGCTGAGTCTTCCTGAGTCCACTGTTCCTGGCTTGGGCTCCTTCCCTCCCTCCTCCATCTCCCTCAGAGAAACCCTGAGAGAATGTGTAGAGACAGACAGAGGAACAGAGATATTGAGGCTCATAGGATTGAGATTGGGACTGGGTCCTTGGAGGCTCTTGCCCTCCTCATCGCCCTCCCCAGCAAGCCCTGCCAGGATACTCACCCAGTGACTGCAGAGTAGCCACAAGGCTGCCCGAGGCGACTCCACCCCCATTGGCAATGGCCGCCGCGGACATCATCTTGGCTGCTATGGAGGATGAGGCGATTCCCGCCGCAGTGAAGCCCATGGCACTGAGCAGCATGGGCACAGCCTCCACAGCCACAACTGCAGAGAAGAGGAGCTGGGTCGGTGCGTGGGCTCAGAAGGGACCCCCCAGATACACTGAGTCAGACTTGGGGACCTCAGGGGATCTGGAGAAAGAGGTGAACTCTGAGCTTGGGAGAGACTATGAGCACGGCCAATAGGCATGAATCAAGGGGAGCACAGCCAGGCAGGGAAAGTAGAGGGAAAAGCTAGTGGGATCACTGGGCACAGGGCTCTGGGCCAAGCTCTTCTAGGCAGCAGGACCTTCCTTGGGAAAGCCACTTGTCCTCGGAGCCTCAGTGTCTGCCTTGGCCAAATGGTGGACCAGGGGAGTGGTTGGCAAGTGTCTTATGTTTGCTGGGGAGCAAATCTCATTAGAGGAGCAGATCTTGCCCAGGAGATTATGTAAGAGGCACATTCAGAGCGACTCAAAGAGACAGCTCTAGGGCTCCGTGGTGTTGCCACAGAGCACATCGGAAGCAACTAAACCAAAGGGAGCTGAGCCCTGGCATCTCTTTCATGTCTGCTGTGTTCAATCTCTATTGTTTCACCCTATGCAATCCTGACCATA
This sequence comes from Symphalangus syndactylus, assembly GCF_028878055.3. Taxonomy (NCBI): domain Eukaryota; kingdom Metazoa; phylum Chordata; class Mammalia; order Primates; family Hylobatidae; genus Symphalangus; species Symphalangus syndactylus. Next base: position 22,915,643 of record NC_072430.2, read on the forward strand.
ACCCTGAATGGGCATTACCAGCCCTTTCTCTGGAGAGGAAACAGGATCTCAGAGGAGTTCAAAGACATGCTCAGGGTCACACGGTGAACGTTCTGCAAAGGGGAAATGGCCTCTGCCCGGCTGCTGCCACACCCTGCCCACACACGCTCCAGCTCCCAGTCTCCAAGCCCCCTGCTTCCAGTGCTATATTTCGAGCTCCTTGTTTCATACTTAGCCCCTCATCCCACCTCCTCCCGTGACCACCCATGTGAGGGAAACCTTGGCATGGACAAGGCCAGCTGCTCCCCAAGTCCACCTCCCTAGGGGCAGGTGGTTACTTGAGCCCCTTCCCCACAGACTCACCTCCTCCAATCACAACTGTAGCAATCCTGGCTGGAAACCAAAAGAACATTCTGTGAGTAGATCCACACTGGCCTCCCCTCCACTTTCTAAGCCGATTGCCCATCTAGGGGGAGGGAGGGGGCTGCCCCAGTTTGGGGGCCACAAGAAGGGATGACTCCTGTCTACCGCTCTTTGCTTCATTTCAGGAAGTGGAATTTCCGGAGAAGGCTGAGGATCACTGGGGGGTTTGACCCCAGCGCTTGTCCTGAATGAAATTTACGTGGCCCTGACCTAGTTGGTTAGTTGGTTGATCGGGGGAAATCAGACGTTATCTTTTCTTTTCTGCCTCCCGAGGCAGGTTTAGTTCAAACAAAAAGCAGAATGAAAATGAACAAAACCTTATAGATGTGGCTAGGAAGGCATGCCACTGTGATGTCCTTTCCCAGTAAATACAGGATACTTGGCAATGAAATCTAGGGCTTGGCGGTTTGACTGGGGCAGGGAGAAGTGAACACGATGGGTGTCATGCTTTCTGAGCAGGGCTGTTAGCTCATCTGAAGCAGGGTCAGTGTTTATTAGTGAGGGATACCATGACTTTCTCCTATAGTCCAGAAAAAGCTCTTCAGATAGTAATGAGTCCTCATGGTAGAGAAAGATGTGCTTCCTTTTGCACTGTGTGCCTGAGTCACGGCAAGCACTATAGAATGCTTGAATGCCACGTGAGAGTAATGCTTGAATGGAATGAATTGAAAGCTTCTGACTCTTCAAGGTTCATGCCATTGTTCCCTCCTCCAGGAAGCCTTCCCAGATTCTTCCAGGCAGAACTCATCCTTGCTCCTCCATGACTGGAGCCGCTCACAGCACTGGATATACATGGTTTGCTCCCCGACACGGTGAGCCCCTGGGGAGCAGGCAGAGGTTCTGTTCCCTAGCAGCCAGAGGGGCCAGAACTGCAATTTGAGACCAGGAGTTCTAAAGATAGCCAGATGTGCAGGAGCTCAGCCAGCTCCCAGGGAGAGGCCTTAGGGTGATGGTGGAGGAAGTAAAAAGACACAGATATGAAGGCCCACCCCTGAGTGACCAGAAAGGCCACCTGGAAGGGTTATGAGCCCAGGAACTCAGGAATCGATAACCTGGTTAGAAGGTTCAGTTTTATTGGCAGGCAAGAGAGGTAATGTCAAGTTGGCTGGCAGCCTAGCAGACCTGGACCCTGACACACAAAAGCCCTCAGGAACTGGCTGCTGTGTGTCCGGGGGCCTGCCTGTTAGGCTCAGCTGATGGGCATTCATAGGGCAGAGTAGCCTGGCCAGTATTTTGTGCCATTCAGAACCTGCCCTACCCTGAGACCTCCCTCCAACCTTCTCCCACTTCTATTAATATTTCTTTCTTTTTTTCTTTTCTTTTTTTTTTTTTTTTTGAGACAGAATCTTGCTCTGTCACCCAGCCTGGAGTGCAGTGGCACAATCTTGGCTCACTGCAACCTCTGCCTCCTGGATTCAAGCGATTCTCCTGACTCAGCCTCCCAAGTAGCTAGGATTACAGGCATGCAACACCATGCCTGGCTAATACTTGTATTTTTGGTAGATACAAGGTTTTATCATGTTGGCCAGGCTGGTCTCAAACTCCTGACCTCAAGTGATCCACCCTCCTTGGCCTCCCAAAGTGCTGGGATTGCAGGTGTGAGCCACCATGCCTGGCCTATTAATACTTCCTATCATTGTTCATTGTTCTACCTCCTGTTCCAAGCTTGGAAGCAGCATACCCACACCCTTCTGTCCTGCCCAGAGCACTTGGACAACAGTAAATTGTCCCATTTGGTAAATAAGGGACGATATTATCTTCTTATCTTCCTCTGGGGTTGTTACGAGAATTAAATTGACAAACCTCAAGTGCTAGGGTAAGTGACTAGAACATTAAAGCGCTTGCTTAAGTTGAGCTGTTATTATTTTAATTTTATGAATTGCTTGATCTTAAACTGAGAAGTCATCTGCATTTCTGACAAACAGAAAGGACTGCTGGGTGTGGCCCAGGCCCTCACTTGCTCATCACAGTACACTTCTCTGTACTGAGTTGGGAGCCCAAAGAGTGGTGTGTGTTGCCGAGGGCCAGTTACCTCCAAGTTGCAAAACAGGGTGCCAGTGAGGGTCCCCAGCATGAAGGAGCTAACCTCCAGTGCCCCCAGCAAGGGTTTGAGGAGAGAGATGTTGGGGCTCAGGGCAGCTGAGGATGACAGAGTCAGCAAAGGGTGAGTGCAGGCTCAAACAGAGGTTAGAGTTTGCGGCAGGGGTCAGAAGTCAGGGTAGGAGTCAGGGGCCCTGTGCCCCCATTCAAGCCTGTGTCATTTGTGCTGGTTGAGTTGGGGGAACCCCTGGATGTCCACCCAGGGAGACAGAAAGGTAAAGGGCAGTGGATACATGCAGAGGAGCACTTGTCAGCAGGTAGAAGCCAGGATTAGATGCTCACCGAATGACACTGATGGAGCTCAAGAATATGGTTCTCAGTGTGGAAAAAAGCAATAGAATGGGATCTACAGCACACCGTCCTGCATGTCAGTTAAAATGCACGCAAACAAAACACAATACCCATTCCGCAAAAATACATATGAAAAACAGACACACATTAAATATATTAGGAAGGTTGACTTTGAGGGAGGGGAATCGAGGATGAAAAGGAAGAAAAATGAGAATAAATAAAACCAGAAAGAGATCTCCCAGAAACTAATGAAAAAAGTGAGCTGAAGAATTTTGTTAAAATCGATACTCCGGATGTGAGATCCCATAGGACACAGGGGCCCTATTGACAAGGTAAACTCCTAAAGGAGATGAATTCTGATAGTGAGTCCGGGGGAAGGGAGAGCTGAAGAGAGTGGGACTCAGTGGTAGATAGACTCTTTCCAGCTAGGCAGGAGGAGGCCCGGGCCCAAAGGGGAGGGGACCTGCGGGACACCCAGGGCTGGGCACCTGGCCAGAGTCTGCCTGCCCCAGGCCCCCTCCCAGATGGAAAGTCAGGGTGGACGCCTGCTGTGAGAGGACAGGGCAGGGCAGCAAGGCTGCGGATGTCCCCCCATTTTCTTTCCCACAGGTCCCCGGACAGGACCCCCACCCTCCCCAGCCACCTCCTCGCCCCCAGCACCAGCCCCTCCCAGGAACACTCACCCACGGGCAAAACTACGGCCCAGCCAGAGGCCACCCTGGCCACTTTGGCCACACTGGTCACTGCTGATGAGGTGAGAGCAGAGGCCACCATGCCTGCTCGGGTTAATGCCGTGGCCTAGAGAGTAAGAGATCCTCAACTTCAGCCTGACCTGCCGAAGGGAAGGAGCTCTGAGGACGGGATGGGCACACAACCTGGCTTGCTTCCCACTGTCCTGAAAAATGTGACGGGCTCCAGGGGGCTAGGGAGGCGGCTCTGAGCTTGTGGGGCAGCAGGCCTGGAAAGGATCCTGGGGTGAGGGAGGGAGGGATGTTGGGGAGTTGGGGCTACCGAAGGACCTGTGTTAGGTCAGGGCCCTGAGGGACTTTATTTCCCCAGGGGGGCTGCTTTCTTTCTCCTGAAAGTCCCAGCGCCAATGTCTTAGACACTTCCAGGACTCCCTTATCTCTCCACAGAGCAATTGAAAAGGCACCAAAATTAGGAAATCAGAACCAATTGCATTTTTAAGGCATATATGGCAGGTGAGGCGCCTGCTCTTGTGTAATCTCCTCACTAACGTGAAAAAGATGGGACCCTCCTCCTCCGCATATTACAGATGAGGGAACGTGATCTGGCTCAGTGATTTGCTCCAGGTCAGAAGCTTTCCATAGGGCAGCAACACTCCACCCAGGCACGGACTTGCAATGGTTTCGACTTGGTTTCTCCCAACACTTATCTCTTCCCCTTGCCCACTTTACCCCAAGCCACCCTCAAGGCCTGAGGAAAACCTGGGCAAGGACAAAGCTAATTGTCCTTAAATTCCAGAGTCCAGGGACAAGTGGGGCTCAAGTCCCTTCCCATCCAAGGCTCCCTGATGAGAACAAAAAGACCGGGCAGAGAGTAGATGCTCAAGGCCTCCCCTCCGCTCCCTGAGCCCACAGCCCACCCAAGGTTCGGGGCCACGGGAAGGGTAGCTCCTGCCCACCCTCCCAGTCTTACCCAGAGGAGAGTTCCTGAGAATGTGAAGCTGACCGCACGGTTTTAAGCTTGGATGTGTTCCCAAAGGGCTGATCCCAGGCCTTTTAAGCAGCTCCACCCCGACTGAGGCACAGCCCCTTGACACAGGCAACAAATGAGACAGGTTTCGTTTTCCAGGAAACCGAAACTGCAGACGTCTTTCTCCCCTCATGCGCAGTCCAGAGGAAAATTCAGTCATTTATAGAAATAGGATTTGCCCATGGCATCAGTCATTGTCAGTTAATATAAAATGCTTTGTCATTTAATTCAGGTATGGGAGTGTGCTCTACGCATAATGAAGTCAAGAGAAGTAAGATCAAAGTTCACTCTACAGCTGTTCTGAGAATACACGGAAGAGAAAGCACCAGGTCCTGAAATGTACATTTTAATCTTCCACATGAGTAGTGCGCAAGTTTAAGATTCAAAATGGAGTCACTTGGGTCAAACCTCAGCAGACAGAGCCAGCAAGGCTATAAAGGGAGGGCTCTCATGCAAGATGAGGCTCTCCTGTTTGCCTGCTAACAGGAACTATCACAAGAAATGTTTCCAAACTGCAGCTTATCACATGGGCCACACAAGGACAGCTAGAAGCACAGGGAGAGCGAGCCAGTTATGCAAAAACACTTGCCTGGCACAGTGTCTCACAAACCCAATCCAAAACTGCAGGAACCTGACCATAATTCCAAGATTCCCAGTCCTACCTAACAACTACTGACACTTGCCAGTCAGAACTCGCCAGGTCTTGTAAGATGCTGCCAGCACCAATAAACTTTTTTTCTTTCCTTCTTTCTTTCTTTCTCTTTCTTTCTTTCTTTCTTTTTCTTTCTTTCCTCTCTCTCTCTCCTTCCTTCCTTCCTTCTTTCTTTCTTTTCTTTTCTTTTCTCTTTTCGTCTCTTTTCTTTTCTTTCTTTTTTTTAATGGAGTTTTGCTCTTGTTGCCCAGGCTGGAGGACAATGGCGCAATCTCGGCTCACTGCAATCTCCACCTCCCGGGTTCAAGTGATCCTCCTGCCCCAGCCTCCCAAGTAGCTGGGATTAAAGGCAACTGCCACCATGCCTGGCTAATTTTTTGTATTTTTGGTAGAGATGGGGTTTCACCATGTTGGCCAGGCTAGTCTCAAACTCCTGATGTCAGGTGATCCTCCTGCCTCAGCCTCCCAAATTGCTGGGATTACAGGTGTGAGCTTTCGGCTGTGGGATCACAGCCATTAAACTTTCTTTCAAAACAACTTGCATAACTTTCATAAAACAAATTGCATTGAACTTTCCTTCAAAACAACTTGCATAACAGCCTCTTTCTCTAAAAAATCCCTAGCTTTTTCCTCTGTTCTCCAAAACAAAAAGGCCACCCTGGTCCATATTTATATTGTGGGATTGCAATCCTACTTCTTGTGTATTATTCCCAAGTAAAACTATTTTACTTAAAGATTTGTCTCCCCGTCTCTCTCTCTTTTTTTTTTTATGTTGACACAAGTGTGACATCAACATGTTGGTTCAACTAGTTTAAGCCACACTGTTGGCAATCTATACTTCTATTCAGGGGTCCAGCAGGTGTCCACTCTGGCTTTCTCTCTGGGAAGGGCCCCCGGGGAGGCAGTATATTCAGAAATCTACACAACCCTATGCGGCTACTACATCAGTACCAGAGACTTTGCAAATTAGCATAATGAATGTATGTATGTGACATCATCAGGCTCCATGTCCTAACCAAAGGCTGGGTGGGGGTCACCCTAATGCTGAGGCTCAAATCACTTCTGGATGGAATAATACACAGCCAGCATAGGGACACGGTTTTTGTCCAGCAGTTCTACACAATTTCATTAGTAAATAGTAATGCAAATCAAAACCACAATGAGATACCATCTCGCACCTGTTAGAATGGCTACTATAAAGACACGTGCACACGTATGTTTATTGTGGCACTATTCAGAATAGCAAAGACTTGGATCTAACCCAAATGTCCATCAATAATAGACTGGATAAAGAAAATGTGGCACATATATACCATGGAATACTATGCAGCCATAAAAAAGGAGTTCATGTCCTTTGCAGGGACATGGATGACGCTGGAAACCATCATTCTCCGCAAAATCTCCCAAGTACAGAAAATCAAACACTGCATGTTCTTACTCATAAGTGGGAGTTGAACAATGAGAACACATGGACACAGGGAGGGGAACATCACACACTGGGCCTGTTGGGGGGAGGGGGCTGGGTGAGGGAGAACATTAGGAGAAATACCTAATGTAAATGACGAGTTGATGGGTGCAGCAAACCAACATGGCACATGTATACGTATGTATCAAACCTGCACGTTGTGCACATGTACCCTAGAACTTAAAGTATAATAAAAAAAAAAAGAAATTCCTCCAAATTAGGAAATGTTCCTTTAACAACCAGCGACACAAGTACCATTAAAAGGGAAAAGACAAAATAAAATGTGGTGGATCATTACCGTAGAATACCAAGCAGCAATTAAAAATAATGAAAAAGACTTATAAAATGTAAAAAAAAGCCAGCATCAGAACAGTATGTATTAGGTTAAACAAAACCATAGCAATAAAATGCATATAACAGAACTACATAAAAATATTTTCTATGGAGATACCTATATATCTCTTCAATCATCTATCCACAGAAATAACTTTAAAAGGGCATGGAGAACTAATTGCCCAAATGTGAGCCACAAAACTATGAAACTCCTAGAAGAAAACATAGGGGAAATTATTCATGACATCAAACTTGGCAATGAAGAGTAAATATTCGGAGTATACCAAAAAATGCTACAACTCAACAACAAAAAATCAAATAACCCAATTTTAAAATGAGCAAAAGTGGGAGTGGTGGGTCACGCCTGTAATCCCACCACTTTGGGAAGCTGAGGCAGGCAGATCACCTGAGGTCAGGAGTTCAAGACCAGCCTGACCGACATGGTGAAACCCTGTCTCTATTAAAATTACAAAAAATTAGCAAGGCGTGGTGGTGTGTGCCTGTAATCCTAGCTACTTGGGAGGCTGAAGCAGGAGAATCACTTGCACCCGGGAGGCAGAGGTTGAAGTGAACTGAGATTGCACCATTGCACTCCAGCCTGGGCAAGAAGAGTGAAACTCCATCTGAAATAATAATAATAATAATAATATAATAATAATAAATAATATATAAATAAAATGGGCAAAAGACTTAAATGGACAGTTCACCAAAGATGACATATGCTATAGTTTAAATATTTGCCCCCTCCAAATCTCGTGTTAAAATGTAATCTCCACTGTTGGAGATGAGGCCTAGTCGGGGGTCATGGGGGTGCTTGGCGCTGTCCTCACAGTAATGAATTAGCTCTCACTCTATTAGTTCCTGCAAGACCTGACTGCAGAAAAGACCCTGGCACCTCCTGCCTTCCTCTTGCTCTCACACTGTGTGATGTCAGCTCCTCTTGCCTTCCATTGTGAGTACAAGTTTCTTGAGGCCTCGCCAGAAGCCGAGCAGATACCAGTGCCATGCTCCCTGCAGAACCATGAGCCAAATACACCTCTTTTCTTTATAAAGTACTCAGTCTCCAGTCTCGGGTATGTCTTTATAGCAGTGCAAAATGAACTAATATGATATACAAATGGCCAAAAAGCACATGAAAAGATGTTTAAGATTGCTAATCATTAGGGAAATGCAGATCAAAGCCACAATGAGATACTACCTCACAACCATTAGGATGGCTGCTATCAAAAAAACAGAAAATAAAAAGCATTGGCCGTTATATAATTGGAACCGTTGTACACTGTTGGTGGGATCGTAAGATGGAGTAGTTGCTATGGAAAACAGTATGGAAGTTCCATAAAAAATTAAAAGAACTACTATATGATCCAGAAACCCCACCTCTGGGTATATACCCCAAAGAATTGAAAGTAGGGTGCTATGGTCTGAGTGTCATGGCCCTGCCAAATTCATTAAAATCATAACCCCAAAGGTGATGGTATTGGGAGATGGAACTATTTGGGAGGTGACTAAATCAGGAGAGCAGAGCCCTAATGACTGGGATTAGTGCCTTTATAAAAGAGGCCCCCCAGAGAGCTGCATTATCCCACTACCATGTGAGGACACAGAGAGAAAGCATCATTTACAAACCAGGAAAGGGACGCTGACCAGACACCAAGGGGGCTGACACCTCTTAATCTTGGACTTCCCAGCTTCCAGAACTGTGGGAAATCAATTTCTGTTTTTTAAGCTACCTAGTCTATGGTATTTTGTTACAGCAGTGCAAACGGCCTAAGACGCCGGATCTTAAAGAGATATTTGCATACCCAAGTACATAGCAGCACTGTGCACAACAGCCGAGAGGTGGAAGCAGCCCAAGTGTCCATTGATGGGTGCCTCATGGATCAACTAAATGTGATCTATACCTCCAATGGAATGTCATTCAGCCTTATAGAGGAAGGAGATTCTGTCACATGCTGCATCATGGATGAGGACATTATACTAACTGAAATAAGCCAGTCACAAAAAGGCAAATACTATATAATTTTGGCCAGGCATGGGGGCTCACACCTGTAATCCCAGCACTTTGGGAGGCCAAGGTGGGTGGATCAGCTGAGCCCAGGAATTTGAGATCAGTTTGGGCAACATGGAGAAAAAACCCCATCTCGATACACATATACACACACACATGACAAATACTATATAATTCTACCAATAAGTGGTACCTAGCGTAGTCAAATTCACAAAGACAGAAAGTAGAATGGTGGTTACCAGGGGCAGGGGGAGGGGCAAAGCGGAGCTGTTTAATGGGAACAGAGTTTCAGTTTTGCAAGATGAAAAAATTCTGGAGATGTTTCACAACAACGTGAATATATACCTAACATTGCTGAACTGTACTTAAAAAATGGTCAAGATGGTAAATTTTATGAATTTTTATCACACTGTAAAAGGGGGGTCCATGGAAAGGAATGTATGAAATTGCAGCAGTGCTTTACTTCTGAGAGTGGGAGTAGGGGCTGTAATGAGGGGGAAGGATGCTTATCAGAGCCAAAGGGGCGTTAGCCTTACCTATACGAATTTAGATTTTTAAGACTAGAAGCTACTTCAAGATTTCTTAAGTAATTTAAATGCAATAAAATGTTGGTTTTCATTAGAAAATAATATAATCCCATACTGTAAAGTTAAAAACAAAAAGACAGTAACCTACTGTCCACTTGCCTTCGGGTCCGGTGTGCTCTTCCTTAATGGCTGGAGCAGTGGGGATAACAAGACAGAGACAGAATCAGCGAATCTGGCTGGGAGCCCACTTTGGTTTCCCCCAGGGATCCTCGAGGCACAGTCTTCCCTGAGAACAATGCCCATGCTGTCTGTACAGGACGCTGTGTTTGGGCACTCAGTGTCTCTTACCTCCCTCTCTTCTTTGAAACAGAAACCTCCTCTTTCAGGTATAGGAGCCCCTGCCCTGACCTATGAGTGTATCAGAGGCATGGGCTCTCCTCGCACTTTCTAAAGGTGAGTCCAGGTGGACTTAAACCAATCATCACATCCCACCCATCCTTTGGGCCTAATTAAAGGGTTTTAGGAATGAGTAAATGACTCCATTTAAGATAGTAGCATGAACATTTACTACAGGTATTTGGGAAAGATGTTTCTTTGCTTTTCAGGAGAAAGTACATGAAAAAATGTTCTTTCTGGGAGACATGAATAAAGAAGGTAGCTTCCAGAGCTTGCTAACAGCTGTCTTGTAACCACGAGAGCTGGCAGCCACAGGATGAAGCTGATGCCTCAGAAACAAAGAATAGAAAAGACAGGTCTTTGGCATCCGTGTTGTGTTGCTGAATCAAACCCTGCCTGAAGCATACTTTACCTTTGGACCTTTCCATTTAGTAAAGCAATGAAGTCCATTGAACTCTGAGCAAGTTGCGATCAAGTTTCTAGTACTTACAACTCCATAATCCTTAAGTAAAACAGCACTTACTCCAGGAAGTCTTCCCAGGTCACTACAATTAGAATCTATCACTTCCTTTTCTGTCCTACGAGCCATATAGCCTGATCCTCTTCAGTGATTGTACACATTGTCTTATGATGTCAGTTACCTATGGCTGGATAAAAAGTGACCACACAATTTAGTGGCTTAAAAAAGTTATGTAGCTCATGATTCTGTGGGTCAGCAATCTAGGCAGGTGGTTCTTCTGGTCTCTGCTGGGCCCCTCATCCATCTGCAGTCAGCTGCAGGTCAGCTTTGCAGAACTTGGCTGGGCTCGCTGCCATGTCTGGGGTCTTGTCTGGAATGAATGGACTTTGTGTGCTTGCCCAGCCTGGCTTGTTCTCATGGCAGTGATGGGGTCTGGGTGGTACAGCAGAAGGCTGCAAGGTTTCTTAGGGACTAGGCTCAAGATTAGCACGCCATCACTTCCACCGTGTTCTATCAGCCAGGCCACAGCAACTCCCCAGGCCAGAAGAGATTCAAAGGGAGGGGAAAGAAATTCCTACCTCTTGATGGGAGGAGCTGTACAGCCATGCTGAAAGGGCGGAGAATGTGGTCATTTCTGTAATTTACCCCAAGTCCCTTCACATCATTGGTTAAGGGCTGGCTTCCCCAACATTGTGCACCCTGGGCAGAGATGGACCTCTGTGATCCTCTGTAGCCAGGGCAATCCTGTGGGATGGAGCCTCGGGGCCCCTTTGGGAGCTGTGGGAGTCAGCTCAGCCAGCATCCCAGGGAGAGCCCTGTAGGAGTGCAGCTGTAAAGGAAAAATAAGTGTGAAGGTCAAACAGCCCAGAGTGGGACTGATGTTGAGGTCAGAGGCCAAGTCTAAACAGGCCTTCCAGAAGTCAAGTGTGTTTACTTATCCTCACGGCCAGGCAGGTGCCATGTGGCAGATGCCAGGTCAGTGTGCATCGGACAGCTGGCACCTGATCTGGGGCCAGGCACACAGTAGGTCTCTGGAAATGGGTATTCTGCAGTGGCCTGCTTCTCAGGAGCCCCAGCCCCTTGCCCATCCTCACAGGCTCTGCTCAGTCCACCTGGGGGCTGAGGAGTCTGGGCTCTGTGCTGAGAGGGACATAGCTCCCTGGAGGAATGAAACTTCTCTACCTGTATGGAGAAGGCCCATAAGCCAGGGAAATGCAGTGTTGCTGAACTTCTAGAGTAATCATACAGTCACACCCTGAGTCCTGGGTGGGAAAGGAAGGGATCAGTCATGCAAGAGGACAAAGGGCTTCATAATTGAGGATCAATGGCTCAAGCAATGACCCAAGAGCCACACCATCCTATAACGCTGACTCTGGCTGACTCTCCCATCTGAAGAGCAGCAAACTGAGGCTCAAAGGGCAGACACGACCTGCTCAGGACCACAGAATGAGTGGAAAGCCCGGGGCCAGACCTGGCTCCGGTCATGGACATCCCATGCTGCTTCCTCGAGTCCCTCCTTGTCCCACACTCCTGTAGCAGCGCTGTACCCTATCCTGACCACAAGAACAGAGAACCGACACTAGGAGAAGATCACCAGCATCTTTATTTTTCATGCTTCCTTAAATAATTTTGGGAGTAGGGGACTTGCCCTTTGGAAGACCATCATCCAGAGGCCCAGGAAAGTCATCTCCACCAAGACAGCCACCTCCCTGCCTCAGTGTGGTGTTCAGCTGGAAGGGGGTGAACCCAGCCAGGCCCCAAGAGCTGTCCCAGCAAAGCCCAGGATAACTTTGGATGTCACAGAGAGTCCAGCTGCCCCTGGGGAGAAAAAAGGATGAGCACAGGACACAGGGAGGGGTAGCAGCTCCTAACAGGGGGTTGGAGGCCAGAGACTCTGGGTCCCTCCAGAGGCCTGAGGCCCAGGCAGCCCAACCCTGTTCCCCACCTCTGCTTCCTAAAACCCTAGGATTTCTGCTTTGGGAGGGGCTGCTGCAGGCCACTGCCCGGAGAGGAGGCAAGAACTCTGGTGGGGAATCCCAGCAACAGGGCAGACCCTCTGAGAAATGGCAGGTTCCTTATCTTCCAAAGGGCCAGAGAGGGGAGGGGACCTGCCTGGGTTTTGTAGGGTTCACCAGGAACGCAGATCTCCTAGGCTGCACCCCTGGTCCCACCTCCAACCAGAAGAGGGGACAGTGACAGAAAGACAAAGGGCCCAGGAGGCAGAGGATCACGGACCTGCAGGGAGAGGAGAGGCCTCCCTGGGGTTCAGCCTTGGGGCTGGATCATCTCCTGGCTCTGGTCATCCTGTCCAGAACACTCACCCGCTGACTGCAGAATAGCCACCAGACTGCCCGCGGCAACTCCGCCCCCACTGGCAATGGCTGCTGTAGACATCATCTTGGTTGCTATGGAGGATGCGGCGATTCCTACTGAGGTGAAGCCCATGGCACCGAGTGCCACGGGCACAGTCCCCATAGCCACAACTGCAGGAAGTGGAGATTTGGGGTTGGTCCCATGGGACGGAGTTCCCCAGACCTCCCTGACATCCTCCTGTGTCAATGAGGAGGAGGAGGGGTCTGCTGTGCTCTCAGGAAAGCCTCTGAGCAGGGATGGGATCCCAAAACAAGGGCAGTCAACGTGTAAAACAGCCAGTGGACCAGCTCCCAGGATAATCTGAATCCCAGGCTTGTTTATGCCTGTTTCACAGACACCATCGAGGGCTCACTGGCCCTCCCTGGGCCTCTGTTCCCCTAATGTAAAATAAATACATTGAAGCAAACAGCAGTCTTCAAACTTTCCCTTTTGGCAAGGAAAATATGATCTCTCCAAGCAAAATGTTGACAGCAGACAACATCAGAGCTGCTTTTCTGGAGAGGTGAGGGGATGGAGGCCCTGAAGGCCCTGCAGCAGCATGCGGGGGTCCTCTAGGGCTCCCCAAAATCTCCAGAGCAGTGCAATCAGAGAGCCATCTGCAATCATAGCCACATTTGTTTTCTGTACTGTCTACTAGGGTAGCCACGTTTAGCACTTGAAATGTGGTGCAGGTGACAGAGAAACATTAAGATTTTCTTTAGTTTTGGCCATTGCATTGGAGGACATTGCTTTATAGCAGCTCAAAAGCTTCTGACTCAGTGGATGGGCTACCAGCATTTGTCAAATAATTTTGAGGAATGAGACACAGCTCAGCTGACATACTCCCTACAAAAGTCCCCAAGGATACCATGGGCCCTGCTTTAGACGGGGAGGAATCCCAGGCTCTGACTGCTCAAATGACTCATCTGGGGTTGCATGGTTTGTACTTGGTGGAAGCTGAGAGTAGCCCCAGCTCTGGCTGCCTCCGAAGCCCTGTGCCTTTAATAGCTTTGCTTTGCTTCCTGCTGCTCTAAGGTTCCCATCACTCTGTCCACTCCACCGCTACCCAGCTATGTCTTGGAGAATCCTGGGTTTGGTCAAAGCCAGTTTCTCCCAGAGGCTCAGGGCTGGGGGGAGGCGGGGGATGGGGGCTTGAGTTCCTTCCCACAGAGACTCACCTCCTCCGACCACAGCTGCTACAGCAGCCCTGCCTGGAGACAAAACAACAACAACAACAAACAAACAAACACAAACCTATGACAGTGGGTCCACTCTGATACCCCCATTTCAAATTCAACTTTGCTATTCTTTCCCTCTTCTGAAGCCTCCTACCCATCCTAGGCCATAGGTCAGAGGTGAAGGCCCCATCCTCAGGGCTCTGCACATGGCACCTTCTGCAGGAAGCCTCCCCAGGTCCCCACATCAGAAGTCACCTGTCTCCTCTGCCCAGCCTTGTGGCTGCACCCCCTGCAGCACTGGGCAGAGCATGCCTGGGCCTCTTGAGTTGTGTTGAGCTCTCAGGGCTGGCAGGAACATCTGACAATGGCTGCCGCAGGGGCAGGGACTGGGGTGCTTCGGCAGCTGGGACCAAAGTTCTGGAGACTTCAGGGCCTGCTGAAGAGAGCTCAGCCACCTCCCCAGGAGCTCAGGGAGGCCAGAAAGACCCACCCGTTGCAGCAACACTGACTCAAAAATTCATGGGGCCACTTGCATCCTGAAGGGATCAGCTCTCAAGTTTCCTCCTTTAGGGAGAAAAAAGCTCCCCATGTCCCATGATCCTGTACATGCTCAATCCTGCCACCTACAGCCATCAGCAAAGAGTGCGAGGCAGATTAACTCAAAGAGAATAGCAGTTAATACCTCGTAGTGCCAAATCCATTTTTAACCAAGGGAGACTTTACTGAGAGGGACCTCTAACCCCCTAAATCTTAGGAAGGACTCTAACCTTCCTAAATTGGGCCTCAAACCCAAGTTTGGTCAAGCATCCTTGCAGGACTGGGATTGGGGTGCAGGGCTCATTTTCTTTCCCTTCCTTGTCTTGCACAAGGGACACAGCCTCATTTCCAGGACATTAGAGGGTATCCCAAGCAGAGCCTTTCCCACCCTGATTCTGTCACTTCTTTAATTTTCTGTATTCCTCTCTCCACAGACTTCACACTGAGACTCTCACTTTCCTCTTTTTTCTCTTCATTCATTCTTTCATTCAAAACATATTTACCAAGCTCCTGAGCACTGACCCAAGAGAAAAAGATAGACACATCCTTGTTTCATGAAATGTATTCCAGTAGGGGAAAAGGACAGAAACAAGCAATTGCAAAAAAACAATAGTACATATCTACTAAGTCCCTATTTGTCACCAAACTAAGGCACATCAAGGTTAATTAACTTGCCTCAAGGCCACAGCTCTAAGGATTTCAACCAGGGCCACTGGTCAGAGATCATACTGTTAGCCACCAATCCATGCTGACTTCCTGCTTATCACAAATATAGGAGTAGGGCTCCATGCCATTTGTCAGCTAGTGTAGAATGTTTTGTACTATAAATCTTCTATGTGGGATGGAGGGATGTTCGCCATACAAAATGAAGTTCATAAGAAATGCAGTCAGCGCCAGGCGTTGTGGCTCACGCCTGTAATCCCGACACTTTGGGAGGCCGAGATGGGCGGATCACGAGGTCAGGAGATTGAGACCAACCTGGCTAACATGGTGAAACCCCCGTCTCTACTAAAAATACAAAAAAAAAAAAAAAAAAAAAAATTAGCCGGGCGTGGTGGCAGGTGCCTGTATCCCAGCTACTTGGGAGGCTGAGGCAGGAGAACAGCGTGAACCCTGGAGGCGGAGCTTGCAATGAGCTGAAATCACACCACTGCACTCCAGCCTGGGCAACACAGCGAGACTCCGTCTCAAAAAAAAAAAAAAAAAAAGAAATACAGTCAAAAATTTTGATGAAAAGGAGGATTTTGAATTCCTCACATCTCCAAGAAGGGCATTTTGATGGGAAAAGTAATGCTCCTGGTATCGGGATGTGTTGGAATTAGATTTTCCTGGCCAACATGGTGAAACCCCGTCTCTACTAAAAATACAAAAGTTAGCTGGGCGTGGTGGTGTGTGCCTGTAGTCCCAGCTACTTGGGAGGCTGGGGCAGGAGAATCGCTTGAACCCAGGAGGGTGGCCAGCAAAGAGTGAATGAAAAGCACAGCAGAAAGGGAAACCCCTTATAAACTCATCAGATCTCGTGAGACTTACTCACTACCACGAGAACAGCATGGGGGAAATTGTCCCGGTGATTCAATTATCTCCCACTGGGTCCCTCCCACAACATGTCAGAATTATGGGAGCTACAATTCAAGATGAGATTTGGCTGGGGACACAGCTAAACCATATCAGGTATTCTTCAGTTTTTCTGTAAATTGAACATTGGAATAAAAGCACAACAGAGTTTTTCTTAGAACACTGATCTCTTTAACAAAAATTTGTAAAGGGTTATAAAAGGTTTATGAGAATCTTGCCTCATAGACAAACTGATTAAGATTGATTTGTCTGTAAGGTTTTTTTTGTTTTGTTTTGTGCTAATTTTTTTTTTTGTATTTTTAGTAGAGACGGGGTTTCACCATGGTCTCGATCTCCTGACCTCGTGATCCGCCCGCCTCGGCCTCCCAAAGTGCTGGGATTACAAGCGTGAGCCACCGCACCCAGCCTTGTTTTGTTTTGTTTTTTTTTGAGATGGAGTCTCGCTCTGTCGCCCAGGCTGGAGTGCAGTGGCACAGTCTTGGCTCACTGCAACCTCCGCCTCCCGGTTTCAAGCAATTCTCCTGCCTCAGCCTCCTGAGTAGCTGGGATCACAGGTGCACGCCACCACACCTGGCTAATTTTTGTATTTTTAGTAGAGACAGGGTTTCAGCATGTTGATCTGGCTGGTCTCGAACTCCTGACCTTGTGATCCGCCCACCTCGGCCTCCCAAAGTGCTGGGATCACAGACATGAGCCACTGTGTGCGGCCAGGTTTTATTAAGAATTGAGTTTGACATCAATAGTACACTAATGCAAAGGTGAAATCTGGCTTTCTCCCTTAAACAAGATTTTCTTTTTTTTCTTTTTTTTTTTTTTTTGAGACACAGTCTTACTCTGTCACCCAGGCTAGGGTGCAGTGGTGCAATCTCGGCTCACTGCAACCTCTGCCGCCCGGGTTCTCCTGACTCAGCCTCCTGAGTAGCTGGGATTACAGGCACCTGCCACCACGCCTGGCTAATTTTTTTGTATTTTTAGGAAAGACGGGGTTTCACCATGTTGCTCAGGCTGGTCTTGAACTCCTAACCTCAGGTGATCCACCTGCCTTGGCCTCCCAAAGTGCTGGGATTACAGGTATGAGCCACTGTGCTCAGCTGATTTTCATGTTATATTAAAAAAAAAAAGATTTTTGTTTGCCTTTTGAATAAGCTATAGACAAAAAAGGGAAAGGAAAGAGACAGACTGTTTGGAAAGCTAAATCTTCCCTCTACTAATGAGTAAAGGTTTTGCCTTTTAAAAAATTCTGAGTTACTGTTTCGGCTAAGTAAATGACTTATGGTGACCTGGGATTTGATTTTATAATATCAAGTGTTTTAAACCTTTGATATTTGACAAAATTTCCAAAATCAAATTATAAATTACGTCTTCTTCTGACCTCCTAATTAGTCTTTTAGATATTAGGTCTCCTCAAGTCCAAAAATGACATATTTGCCTTATTTGGTATAAAAATCATATAGGAAGCATGGCTAAATATGAAATGGTTGGCTGTTTGGCTTTCTTGGCTGTATCTGTATAACTAAGTTATTGGTATGTGTTCTAAAATTATGGGAAACTCCTATAATCATGATATGACTTAGTGTATGCTACTAATAGTTACCATTGTTATGTAAAATTGTTGTATGCCATAGAAGTAACCACAATTTCTAGCCAATTGTGGCTATAATAGTGGCTGTCCTAAAACTTTTTGTCATCCACAGGCAACTGTTATCTTGTTTTGATCCTCTTTGAAAGGTGACCCTTAATCAGCTACAGGACTTTGACAGATGTTCTTGAATGCAGGTTTCTGATAACTTTGGACATTGTGATGTTAGAATAGAGAAAATCTTTCAGGACTTTCATGGAGAGCTGAAATGTTCATGAGCATCAGACAGAACAGGAATTAAGTGCATGAACTAAACTAATAGAAGTCTGAACCAATCTTTTTGACTTTTTGCTGATCTTTTACAGAGCCAAAAAAATTTTTATTTTGAGCTATTTACAACTTTTGATAATTGAGTAAAGTATGCTCCTGTGAACAAAATTTGGAGTATATTTGCTTCTCTCTACCTGATTTCTCCAGAATTTGGAAACTGCATATTCTTAATTTATGGCAATATAGTTATCTGCATAAGTACAATAAGAATCCATTTTATTTTGCAACTGGACACAATTGGAGACATTGGTTATTTTACCAAGGCTTTGACTGTAATGATGTGCTTTCCTTTAAGGAATCAAACTTGACTTATAGAGCCAATAAAAGCCCCTTGGGAAAACTAGCCTCATACCTTGCCTACACAGTCACTGTACAGGGTTCCTGACCAAAGAGTATCACTTTCCGACAGGCCCGAGAGCCCCAAGTTATCTTGAAACCTCTTAAGGAGAGGAATTTACCCAAACTCATAGGTATCTGCTACCAACCCATGGCTGGCCTCAGCTTTAAAAATGTCTTATCTGAGATTCCTTTTATGGAACAAAGTTCCACCAAAGTCAATTTAAAAAGCCTATGTGAAAAATAATCATTCTTGCTGCACTTTATACAAAGTATTGTATTATTATACCATAAATAAACCAAATTTGTCGAATTATGATTTGTTTTATATTAAAATGAGGACTGGAGAGAGAAAAATTAGGTTTCAAAAACTATGGCACACCTGTTATTAAATTCTAGTCTCATCAGTTGTTTTTGAGTTTTTTTCTGCAATTTAGACTGACCCTGCTTATTACTGTGAACCAATCAGTGATCTCTGGCTGCAGCTCAGAAGAAACAAGAGGGATGGGTAATGTAAAAATCTGGATCAATATTCTAATTCTGAGCACATATTAGAATCAGCTAGAGACCCCCGTATCAGCTTGGTTCCAACAATTGCCCAGTTCCTGGAAAGCCTTCTTATTCAGTTTACTTGGGATAATTTTGCTTATTTTACTTTACTGTTGTGGAATATGTTGCTGTTGTACTCTTTGTATAGAAATGTAGGATGAGCTTACTCAATGTTTTCTTAAATTGAACACTTACTAATCTTCCAGATATCACCTTTTGTCAGAACTCAAGAGTTCTGAATGGTCCTTGCCATACCGACACTTTCTGACTGAGCTCCACTCTACCCTGAATACAAGAGACCCTAATAGTTAGGCAGGAATATCATCGCCCCTATTCAGTCTGAAGAAGTTACAGAAGATGGATCTACATACTTCTACAACCCTTAGGCTTAACGGTTTTCTTGTAAAAGGGAGGGGGGAATTATGTCAGAAGCATTTGAACCAGAGTGACTCCATCTTGAATAAGAGCTGGGTAAAATAAGGCTGAGACCTACTAGGCTGCATTCCCAGGTGGTTACACATTCTTAGTTACAGGATGAGATAGGAGATAGGCACAAGATACAGTTCATAAAGACCTTGCTGATAAAATAGCATGCAGTAAAGAAGACAGCCCAAACCCACCAAAACCAAGACGGTGATGAGAGTGACCTCTGGTCATTCTCATTGCTCATTATATACTAATTATAATGCATTAGCATGCTAAAAGACACTCCCAGTAGCACCATGACCATTTATAAATGCCACGGCAACATCAAGAAGTTACCCTATATGGTCTGAAAGGGGGAGGAACCCTCAGTTCCAGGAATTGCCCACCTCAAAAACTCATGAATAATCCACCACTTGTTTAGCATATAATCAAGAAATAACTATATGTATTATCATTCAAGCAGCTCAAGCTGCTATTCTGACTACGGAATAGCCATTCTTTTATTCTCTTACTTTGTTAATAAACTTGCTCTCGCTTTATGGATTCACCTGAAATTCTTTCTTGCAGATATCCAAGAATCTTCTCTTAGGATATGGATCGGGACCTCTATCCAGTAACAGCTGCAGTGAGCCATGACCCAATCACTGCACTCCAGCCTAGCCAACAGAGCAAAACACTCTCTCTAAAAATAAAAATAACAAAATAACAAAACAAACAAAAAAACACCATGAACAAAGTCCCTCGTGGTGAAAAATGGATTTACCATGAAGGTTAAGAGACAAGTGACATATTGAGGGGAAAACAAACCAAACAAAATAATACCTTTGCACGATTAGTATCCCCAACTCAAAGAGAGTTTTTCTTATGAATCAATTTTTAAAAGGAACTGCCTTTAACAAGGAACTCCGAAGACTAGGAGACAGCTCCCCAAGACAGAATTACACATGACTAATAGACACTTAAAAAGATGGTCAATCTTACTAATAGTAAAAGATTTAAAGGAGGTAACATTTTGTATGTGTGTCACATGCATCTATTAGTCAGAGTTCAGCTGCAGATAACAGAAGTCACTCCAGCCAACTTAAGCAGAGTGGGTTTTAACACAGGGAATTAGGTGACTATAAGATTGCTCCAGGGGGTGGAGCTTGCAGTGAGCCGAGATCCAGCCTGGGCGACTGAGCAAGACTCTGTCTCAAAAAAAAAAAAAAAAAAAAAAAAGATTGTTCCAGGATTGGAGGAGGAGGGTCTAGGCTGATGTGCCAGGAATGGCCCCACCCCTAGAATGTGGCTCCACCCTAGAAGTGGGCCACCAAGAATGCTTCAGCCAGTGCCATGATCACGAAACTGGGATATCGGGAAGCCACTGCCACACCTGTTGGCTCTGGGGCATCTATGCCAGTAAAATGAAACCTCACCTTCTGCATCTCGCATAGTAAGGTAAGAAATGGATCCTGGGACTCTGCTTCTGCTACTGCAAAAAACCAAGTCCCTACTACAATGCTTGGCAGTAGAAGCAGCAGAAGCACAGCCCCTGTGTCCCTTCCACCTTCACATCCTTGCACAGGGGAGTCAGCTTGGCACAATAGAGGTCATTTGCAGAACTGGCATATGGGGAAGCCAGGGGAATAGAGTCATTAGCTTTCTATCCTTGAGGGTTCACAGCAGAGCATGAAACAGAGCTGAGTGACTGCATCCTTATGATCTGCCTCAGGAAGCAAATAACTGGAACACGAGGTGTTTGCATGAGGCAAGGAATAGTGATCCTCATTCACTGCTGGGTATGGCGTGTTCTAACCCATACTTTCTGGTCAGCAATTTGACAGCATGTAGTGAAAGCTTATTTGGTTTAGAAATTTTACTTCTTGGAATTTATCACAAGAAAAGAATCAGAGATGTGCACAAATATCTGCACATGAATGATGATCACAGTGTTTTTGATGACAGCTATAAAAGCCATCAGAGTCCAAATGGAGTTGCTTGTGTTAAAAAAAAAAACGACACCCGGCCGGGTGCGGTGGCCCACGCCTGTAATCCCAGCACTTTGGAAGGCCAAGGCAGGCGGATCACGAGGTCAGGAGATCGAGACCATCCTGGCTAACATGGTGAAACCCCGTCTCTACTAAAAACAGAAAAAATTAGCCAGGCTTGGTGGCGGGTGCCTGTAGTCCCAGCTACTCGGGAGGCTGAGGCAGGAGAATGGCGTGAACCCGGGAGGTGGAGCTTGCAGTGAGCCAAGATGCGCCACTGCACTCCAGCCTGGGCAACAGAGCGAGACTCCGTCTCAAAACAAAACAAAAATAAAAACAAAAATAACAAAAAACACACCCAAACTCTGACAAACACAGCTAGGGAAAACCCAAGAAGAGAGGATTTTCACACTTTTGTATGCCTGAGAACAAAAACTATCATCTGCAAAAATTGCAATCTTGCACAAAAGCCATCACAACCTTACACAAAAAATACTTCCATGGGCACATCTGCCCAGAAACTACCTGCCCAGCCTCAGACTGGTGTCACCCTTGCTGTTAATTCTTATAGCCGAACATGTTGTTATTATTATTATTTGTAAAAGTAAGTTCTTCTAAGAGTAATTGATTAAGGCTGTTGTCTTTTAATTGCTTTCTAATCTGGCTTCAAAACAAGTATGTAATTGTCTTCATTTTTCCTTTAAAAACTTTTGTCTTCCTTTATGTCCTTGAATATGTACATAGTTTACTATGGCATGAATTTTCCCACTGCCATGCTGTATTCTCAAATAAATGTCATTTTCTTTTAGAGGGCTTCTCTCTGTTTGTTATTTAGGTTGACACAGCAAAGTATGCAGTAATAAAAATTGAATAAATAAAATTTTATACTCCTCTATAAATAATAATATGTAGCCACTGATGATAGAAGCAGAAATGGGTTTACCTCGAAGCAAAAGATGCCTGAGTTCAGGGACCCTCGCTTGCACTGGTTCCTTCCAAGACCCTAAGAGCAGCTCCAGCCATTGCTCACTTTGTTGTTGTTGTTGTTATTATTATTATTTGCAAAAGTTCTTCTAAGAGTAATTGATTAGGGCTGTTGTCTTGTAATTGCTTTCCAATCTGGCTTCCCTCTGCCATACTTCCCCTGGTTTGGGGTGACATTGTAGTGTTACTGGTATTTTGTATTATAACTCTTTTTTTTTTTTTTTTGAGACGGAGTCTTGCTCTTTCGCCCAGGCTGGAGTGCAGTGGCGCAATCTCGGCTCACTGCAAGCTCCGCGTCCCGGGTTCACGCCATTCTCCTGCCTCAGCCTCTCCGAGTAGCTGGGACTACAGGCGCCCGCCACCACGCCCGGCTAATTTTTTGTATTTTTTAGTAGAGACGGGGTTTCACCGTGGTCTTGATCTCCTGACCTCGTGATCCACCCGCCTCGGCCTCCCAAAGTGCTGGGATTACAAGCGTGAGCCACCGCGCCCGGCCATAACTCTCTTTTTTTAAGCTCTCTGCCCCGCCAATTACGTAAGCTTCGGGTCCCTAAATAGACTGGATCCGTCCCTGGTTATAGATTTATATTTATTGGCAATGGGGAATGGTTCATTAGATATTGTTGAGTGAAAGAGGCAACTTACAAAACAGTGGTAAAGAAAGACCTCATTATATTAGGCGATTCTCGTATTGCTATAAAGAAATATCTGAGACTGGGTAATTTATTTAAAAAAGAGGTTTAATTGACACACAGTTCTGCAGGCTTTACAAGAAGCATGCTGCTGGCATCTGCTCAGGTGCTACGTAGGCCTCAGGAAGCTTACAATCATGGCAGAAGGTGGAAGGGGGGCAGGCACATGAGATGGTGAAAACAAGAGTCAGAGAGAGTTGAGGGGAGGCGCCACACACTTTTAAACCACCAGATCTCACAAGAACTCAGAGCGAGAGCTCACTTATTATGAAGCGGATGGCCCAAGCCATTCATGAGACATCTGCCCCCATGATCCAAACACCTCCCACCAGACCCCAACTCCAGCATTGGGGATTACAATTCAACTATGAGATTTGGGTGGGGACAAATATCCAAACTATATCACCCATGTAGAATGCTTATACATACGTATGTTTTTTGGTGCTAGATGAATTACAATGCCTCAGGCATAAGTCACTTTTACAATAAATGACAATACCAAAATGGTTCCCATTTAAGAAATAGTTGCCAATTAATTTTTAAATTAAAATATAATTGTGTTCTGGGTAGGGATAAAAACTAACTGGAAATGGGGATGAATGAATTTTCTGGGGTGACGGAAATGTTCTTTATCTTGTTTTGTGCAATACTTATATGATGATATGGAAATGTTAAAATTTATTGAACTGAAAAGCTGCACTCTGCATTTTATTGTACACTAATTATACCTCCATATAATATATATAATTAAAATAATCACATTAAAATTGAAATATTGAAAAGAAAAAATTACACTCAGTTCCATCACCTTAAAACAACTACTTAACACTGTGGGATGTTTCGCCGAAATGTGTTTTCCCCCAACTTCTCACCTTTTCATATTTATACTATATGAAAGGTATGTGTATGCTTAGAAAGAAATGTGTGATGACAAAAGGAATTGCTAAGGTCAATTGAGCTCACCATGTGCCAGGCACTGTAGCGAGAACTTTACATGCATTTACGTTTAATCTTCTCAACAATGTTATTCTCATTTTACAGATGAGGAAACAGATGCAGGAAGAGTAAGTAATCTGCCAGAGTCACACGGCTAATGTTACAGAGCTCAGATCTGACTCCAGGCAATCTGATTCCCCCACCCTTCTAGATGCCCTACCTGGCTAGATGAGCCATTTTCTTGCTGGGGAATTTATGAGCTCAACTGTTCCAACTTCTCCATATGCATTCTTGGTTCCCCTCGGCCCACATCTACCCTTCAATCTTTTTGCAAAGTCAATCAACACATTCATAAGTGCTCCCACTCCAGCCACTGGTAACGGAGGCTTCTGTATGGGTCCCTTGGAAACTGGGACTCATTCCTTATAGGGTTTCTTGATCTGGATTACTTTTTTTTTTTTTTTTTCTCACACAGGGTCTTGCTTTGTCACTCAGGCTGAGTTTAGTGGCATTGGAACAGGAATTAAAAGAAATTAAAAACTGTGTAAGCAAAAACTCAGTTGTACGTAAAAAACCCAATTCCCCTTAAGGAAGAGAAAGGGTTGGAGTCCTTTAAAATTAACTGCCTGTTTTTCTTTCTGAAGCTAGTGAGCCTTATCTCTCCCTTTTCCAGGCATTGTGAAGACTCTGTTTCTCTAGCTGTGCAGCTGCAAGGTCACTAGACAGATACTCTCAAGTCGTAAAACATGTTGTTCCTTGAAAAGTAAGAAATAATGTAATGCATGTCTCAATTGAATAACTGTCTTTGTTTCTCGCTTCTGTAATATGCTTCCCACTGCACAAATCTCCCCCTGCCCCAGGAAATGCTTAAAAGGTAGCTTGACTCTTTGTTCAGGGCTCAGTCCTCTGGATGTTAATCTGACTGGGTTGGTGCACCTAAATAATTAAATAATTCCTCCTCAACCCCTTGGTCTCTTTGGTTCCTTAATTATCCTGCAGCAGCATGAACATGGCTCACTGCAGCCTTGACCTCTTGGGCTCAAGCAATCCTCCCACTTCAGCTCCCTAAGTAGCTGGGACTAAGGGCACATGCCACCAAGCCTGGCTAATTTTTGTATTTTTTGTAGAGACAGGGTTTCACCATGTCGCCTGGGCTGATCTTGAACCCCTGAGCTCAAGTGATCCACCCACCTGGGCCTCCCAAAGTGCTGGAATTACAGGTGTGAGCCACCGCACCCAGTTAAAGTCACAGATCTCCGAGTCAGGTCTGAGCTCTGTAACATTAGCTGTATGACTCTGGCAAATTAATCTTCCTGTATCTGTTTTTTCATCTGTGAAATAAGAATAACATTAAAATAATTTATTCTTACTATTTTTTAAAATTAGAATATTGAGAAGAAGGAAAAAAATACCTATGTTCCCACTACTATAATGGAACCTTTGCCATCATTTTGCTCTTGGTTGGCATCTCTCCCTACCCCATTTTTAAAAATTAAAATTGACTCTCTTTCTTTCCTTTCTTTTTTGAAGATGATGTCTTGCTATGTTGTCCATGCTGGACTCATACTCCAGAGCCCAAGCGATCCTCCCTCTTCAGCCTCCTGGATAGCTGGGACTATGGGGATGTGCCACCACACCTGGCTTAAGCCAATTTCTTTTTAATTTATAATTTTTAAATCAAAACAATTTACTCAACTCTTTATTTTGAAAAGTTTTAAACCTCAAAAAAGTTCAAAGAATAGTACAATGAACACTCACGTACCCTTACTATAGCACCAAGAATTCACCAATTATTAACATTTTGACTATGTCCCCCTCTGCCATAATATACTTTTCTTTTTTTCTGAAATCAGCTGATTGATTAGGGTGTTGGTTGCTGAAAGGTGAGGTGCTGTGGCAATTTCTTAAAATAACACAACAATGAAGTATGCTGCATGGATTGACTCTTCCTTTCATGAAAGATTTCTCAGTAGCATGTGATGCTGATTGGTAGCATTTTATCCACAGTAGAATGTTCAAAATTGTAGTCAATCCTCTCAAACCCTGCCACTGCTTTATCAACTAAGTTTATGAAATATTCTAAATCCTTCATTGTCATTTCAACAGTGTTCCCAGCATCTTCACCAGGAGTAGATTGTATCTCAAGAAACCACTTTCTATGGTCATACATTGGAAGGAACTGTTCATCCATTCAAGTTTCTCATGAGATTGCCACAATTCAGTCATATCTTCAGGCTCCGCTTGTAATTTTAGTTTTCTTGCTATTTCCAACCATATCTGCAGTTACCTCTTTCACTGAAGTCTTGAACCTCTCAAAGTCATCAATGAGAATTGGAATCAACTTCTTCTGAACTCTTGTTAATTTTGATATTTTGACCTCTTCCCATGAATCACAAATGTTCTTATTGATATCTAGAATAGTGAACCCTTTCCAGAAGGTTTTCAATATACTTTGCCCAGATCTATCAGAGGAATAACTATCTATGGCAGCCATAGCCTTACAAAATGTATCTTAAGTAATAAAACTTGAAATGCGAAATTACTTCTTGATCCATGGGCTGAAGAATGGATCTTGTGTTCACAGACATGAAAACAACATTCATCTCCTTATACAACTCCATTAGAGCTCTCGTGTGACTATGCACATTTTCAATGAGCAATAATACTTTGAGAGAAATCCTTTTTTCTGAGCAGTAGGCTTCAACAGTGGGCTTAAAATATTCAGTAAACCATGCTATGAACAGATGTGCTGTCATCCAGGCTTTGTTGTTCCACTTACAGAGCACAGGCAGATTATATTTAGCGTAATTCTTAAGAGACCTAAGATTTTTATAATAGAATGGTAAACAAGCACTGGCTTCAATTTAATGTCACTAGCTGCATTAGCCTCTAACAAAAGAGTGAGCTTGGCCTTTGAAGCCAGACATTGACCTCTCTAGCTATGGAAGTCCTTGATGGTGTCTTCTTCCAACAGAAGGCTGTTTTGTCTACATTGACTGTTGTTCAGTGGCCACCTTCATCAATGATCTTACCTAGATCTTGGGGATAACTTGCTGCAGCTTCTCCATCAGCACTTGCTGCCTCATCTTACACTTTCATGTTCTGGAGACGGCGTCTTTCCTTAAACCTCATGAAATAATCTCTTCTACCTTCAAACTTCTATAGCTTCCTCACCTCTCTCAGTCATCATAGAAGAGAAGAGAATCAGGGCCTTGCTTTGGATTTGGTTTTGGTTTTAGGGGATGCTGTAGCCGGTTTTATTTTCTATCCAAACCACTAAAATTTTCTCCAAATCGGCAATAAACTGGTTCACTTTCATATCATTCATGTGTTCATTAGAGTAAAATGTTTAATTTCCTTCAGTAACTTTTCCTTTGCATTCACAAACTGGCTAACTTTTTGGTGCAAACTTTCAGCCTGGCTTTCAGCCTATCCTGCCTTTTGACATGCCTTCCTCACTAAGCTTAACCATTTCTAGCTTTTGAGTTAAAGCGAGAGATGTGCGACTCTTTCTTTCACTTGAACACTTAGAGGCCCATTGTAGGGTTATTAATTGACCTAATTTCAATACTGTTGTGTCTCAGGGAATAGAGTCCCAAGGAAAGAGAGAGAGAAGGGAGAACAGCCTGTCAGTGGATTAGTCTGAACACACAAAACATTTATCAATTACGTTTGTATCTTATATGGGCACAGTCCATGGCGCCCCGAAACAATTACAATACAAGGAACACTCATCACAGGTCACCCTTGTAGCAGAGCACATCTCCCTATGATCTGGGTACGAGCATTGTACCTAGGATGGACGCGTTCGTCCTCTTACTTTCAGGAACGCCCTACTCTGTCTACGGAGTAGCTGCACTTCCACCACTTAATAGTAGCTGCACTTCCACCACTTTACTTAATAAACTTGCTTTTGCTTTGCTATGCAGACTCGCCCTGAATTCTTTCTTGCGCAAGATTCAAGAACCCTCTCTTGGGGTCTGGATCGGGACCCCTTTCCGGTAACAAAACTACACCAAGAATACAAGAAAACTTAACGTTACCGTGCAGGAGCTGACAAAGTCTCTCGCCGGAGGGAGCACACAGAATTTCACCTTCTCCAGCCTTTTCCTAAGCCGGCAGGAGCAAAGCTGTAAGAGGAGGCGCCAGCGCCACAAGCCAGCTTTCCCAACGGCACCGCTGGGGTCCGCGAGGCAGCCAATCAGGTAGCTGCGTTTGCCATAGGGGCGGGACTTCCTCCGCGGCGCGCACGAGGACGTGCGTGGAAGGTCCCGCCCCGGAACTGCAGTTGCTGCTGCAGCTGAGGTACAGCGGCGGTTTCTGAGGCTCCTGACCGGCGACGACCGAGCTGCGGTGGCGTCTCCACACGGTGAGTACCAAAACGAGCGTGGCTGGAGCTGACTCTGGAGAGGGGCTGAGGCCAGGAACCCGGGTTCCTATCGCGGGTCTCTCTGGGCCGGTGGGTTCCCGGGTCCAGAGAGGGCGGCCGCCGGCCCAAGCCGTCCAACCGAGCTGCGTGTCACGGCCCCCGCGCCTGGGCTCCTTGTCCGGGCATCAGAGCCTGACGGCCTTGGCTTCTCGGCTTTTCGGTTTCTCTGTTTCGTGCGCGCGTTTCGTGCCTGAGACAAAGCGAGAGCGCCGCGCGGGACCGGCGTCACGAGGAGACACAGGCCCTTCTACTCTGCCTGGCGCTCTCCGTGCCCTCGCCCGGTTCGCATGCCACCCCCCGCCCTCTCCTCGTTGAACCCCGCGTTTTTGTTTTTTTTTTGCCGTGGCGCAGCGGGTCCGGCGGGCACTGTGTGCGGACGTGCTCTCCTCGCTGGACGCCATGCTTAGCGGTTTTTTGACGTGCGTCACTTTTTCGTAGTGGCGTATAACGATTCCGTGGACAGATGTCCTCGTTATTCCTAATGTGCAGACTGGGAAATAGATACTCAGAAATTAATACGCCCACCGCAGAGCCACAGCTGACAAGTGGTGGATCCAGATTTGAACCAAGGTTTACCTTGGTGTTTTTCACGGAATCTGTTACCTTTCTTGGCCTTTCTGAAAAGGAAAAACCTGGATCAAGTTCCACCCAAACGAGTTGGGCCTAAATGGCCATTAAGCCACTTAAAATATGATGAAAAAGCTGGATGGGTTTTAAGACGCTTGGCAAAGGAAAGGATGGTGGAGCAGGCATTTGCTTTCTCAGGCAAGCCTTGAGAAGGAAGCAAGCGCAGTACACTTTTAATAAAGCTCACCCCTCCTGCCCCCACAAGAAAAACCCGTCAGATTCTTACTCTGCCTTCGGAACGACTTAGGTGTGGCAGGCTTCATCCTCCGTGCTTTACATAATTTCCTTTATTTACATAAAATATACAACTTAGATATTGTTAGGTACCCTCCCCCCTTTTTATAGGTGAGAGCACTGAAGTTCAGAGAGGAGTGGGTGGCACTATCCAAGGTCACACACGCAGTTAAGTGTTGGATTTGGAATTCTAACCGGGTCTAGCTCATATGTCTTTGTTCCATCACATGTGTACCCTGTGTTCCAGGCAGAGCTGTCTGTTCTGTGGTATTCTTTGTTCTTCTCTAGGTGGGAGCAACTGTGTGATAGCCATCTTTGTATCCTCAGTTCTTTGTAGGGCCTAGTTGCTTAAAAAATGTTTGTTGCATCAGAACCCTCTGCTTCTCAGACACCAACCTAATAGAACATGTATCTCCTTTTCAGCAACCATGAAGTTGAAGGACACAAAATCAAGGCCAAAGCCATCAAGCTATGGCAAATTTCAGACAAAGGGAATCAAAGTTGTGGGAAAATGGAAGGAAGTGAAGATTGACCCAAATATGTTTGCAGATGGACAGATGGATGACTTGGTGTGCTTTGAGGAATTGACAGATTACCAGTTGGTCTCCCCTGCCAAGAATCCCTCCAGTCTCTTCTCAAAGGAAGCACCCAAGAGAAAGGCACAAGCTGTTTCAGAAGAAGAGGAGGAGGGAGAGTCTAGCTCACCAAAGAAAAAGATCAAGTTGAAGAAAAGTAAAAATGTAGCAACTGAAGGAACCAGTACCCAAAAAGAATTTGAAGTCAAAGATCCTGAGCTGGAGGCCCAGGGAGATGGCGTGGTTTGTGATGATCCGGAGGCTGGGGAGATGGCATCAGAAAACCTGGTCCAAACTGCTCCAAAAAAGAAGAAAAATAAAGGGAAAAAAGGGTTGGAGCCTTCTCAGAGCACTGCTGCCAAGGTGCCCAAAAAAGCAAAGACATGGATTCTTGAAGTTCGTGATCAGAAGGCAGATGTGTCAGCTTGGAAGGACCTGTTTGTTCCCAGGCCGGTTCTCCGAGCACTTAGCTTTCTAGGCTTCTCTGCACCCACACCAATCCAAGCCCTGACCTTGGCACCTGCCATCCGTGACAAACTGGACATCCTTGGGGCTGCTGAGACAGGTAAGGGCAACTCCCGCCAAGGCAGAATTGCTTCTGGATTGAGCCGATAGCTGCTAATAGGCCAGATAATTGGGAGAGAGACGAATGTTGAGAACATAACCACAAAAGCAACGCTGAATAAAGGTGTTAAGAAGTCAGCCCCCTCTGGTTTGAAATATGCTCTTCTTGAATGGTACCCTAGCCAGGTCACTTTTATCTCTCTCAGCTCTGTAGACCCCATTATCAACCAAATGGAAATAACAGTTTCTACCTCTCTTGCATTGCTATGAGGGTTAAATGCTACAGAAAACTAAAGCTTACACTGTACATTGGAAGTGGTCTGCAAATGGTAGTTTCTGCTGTTCTTGAGCCTTTTCTAAATGGCTCAAAGGGGTAAGGTAAAGCTAAGATCAGCCCTCTGGAGAGGTAGATCTTCATGAGTATAAGGAAGAACTGTCTAATTCTCAGGAGTTGTGCAAAGGTGAAAAGGGTTGCTGCTTTGGGAGTTAAAGAGTTTCTTGGTCATTGGAAGGATTTGAGTGTGGTGGATAGTCATTGGGTGGATTTTGTAAACAGATTCAGCTATGAAATGTTAGGACTATGCTGTGTTTGAGGTTCCTGCAAGACTTTTGGAAGCAATGACAGGTTGACTTTGCTGGATAGACTAGACTGCTGACTTGGGGGAGGAACTAGTACTGCCTGAAACTATTGGTCTGTTTAGACCAGCAGTGTCCATTAGAAATACATCTAGTCATCTCTTGATATCCATGGAGGATTGGTTCCAGGACCTCCCTTGGATACCAAAATCCAGGGATGCTCAAGTCTCTGATATAAAATGGTGTAGTGCTTACATATAACCTATGCACATCCTCCTGTATATTTTATATCATTTCTGTATTACTTACAATATCTCATACAACGTAGGTCTTATGTAAATTGTTACACCGTATCGTTTAGGGAATAACGACAAGAAAAGTCTGTACAGTGTTTAGTACACACACAGTTTTTTTTTTTTTAACCCCCCGTATATTGTCGATCCACAGTTGCAGAACCCACGGTTACAGAAGGGTGACTGTATAATGTGAAACACATATGTAATTTAAAATTTACTAGGAGCCACATTTTTTAAAAGTTAAAAATTAGTGAGATATTTTACATTCTTTTTTTTTTTTTTTTTTACCAAATTTTCAAAATCTGGTGTGTTTTAAACTTGCAGCACATGTCATTTTAGAGTAACTACATTTTAAGTGTTCAGTAGACATGTGCTTTGGGTTTCTGGAACAGTGGTCGGGAAACTCAGGATGACGTTCTGTGACAGTCATATAGATGGAAGAGTGAGGAACTACAGGAAAGGGGAATGGAGATAATAACTTAGAACATTTACTGAGCATTTAAGATGTGTCATGCACCGTGTTAAGTGCTTTATGTTGATGAAATCGGTTGTCACAACCACCCTGGGGTAAGTACCATTATTCCCATGTTACAGATGAGAAAACTCAGCCTCACAGAGCATAGACAGCTTCCCTAAAATTACACAACTGAAATGGTAGTGTCTGGATTCCAGGCTAGTTCTGTGTGTTGTTAAGCATTCTGCTACACTGCTTTGGTATGTGCAGCAGAGTCCTGGAAGTAAGTCCCTGGAAGGCAGAAACAAGGTTTGTATGAGCCATTGTGGCCAGAGATTGACATTTGGATTCATACCACAGTTCCTGTCAGGTTGTGAATCTACAAGTCCGGAATTCAAAACGACTTGGATAAGTCATCCATCTGGGGCTGTGAACAGACCACTGCCCATGCAATAATAAATAGACCCTTAATGTGGGGATTAGGGACACCGGTCCCCCGTGCAGTCAAAAATCCATATGTAATTTTGAACTCCCCCCAAACTTAAACACTAATAGCCTATTATTGGCTGGATGCCTTACAGATAACATAAGCAGTCTATTAGCACATATTTTGTATTATATACTTTATTCTTACAGTAACATAGAGAAAAAATGTTATTAAGAAAATTGTAAGGAACAGAAAATATATTTACTATTCATTAAATGGAAGTGGATCATCATAAATGTGTTCATCTTCATCTTCACTTTCAGTAGGCTGAGTAGAAAGAGGAGGGGTTGGTCTTGCTGTCTCAGGGTGGCTGAGGTGGAAGAAATTCTGTGTATAAGTGGACCCCCACATTCAAATTTGTGTTAAAGGGCCAACTGTGTATCCGTTACCCCCAAAAAGATGCCCTGGGTTTTTTTTGTTGTCCTTCCCTCCCTCAGTTCTTGTTCCTCCTCAGGCAACCACTGATAGGCTTTCTATCACTATAGATTAATTTGCATTTTCTTTATTTCTGTCTGTCTGTCTGTCTTTTTCTTTCTCTCTCTCTCTTTCTTTCTTTTTCTTTCTTTCTTTCTCTCTCTCTCTCTTTCTTTCTTTTCTTTCTTTCTTTCTTCAAACGGAGTCTCGCCCTGTCACCCAGTCTGGAGTGCAGTGGCACAATCTCGGCTCATTGCAACCTCAACCTCCTGGGTTCAAGCGATTCTCCTGCCTCAGCTTCCCGAATAGCTGGGATTACAGGCACTTGCCACCACACCTGGCTAATTTTTGTATTTTTAGCAGAGACGGGGTTTCACTGTGTTGGTCAGGCTGGTCGCAAACTCCTGCCCTCATGACCTGCCTGCTTTGGCCTCCCAAAGTGCTGGGATTACAGGCGTGAGCCACTGTGCCTGGCCTAATTTGCGTTTTCTAGAATTTTATATAATGAAATCATACAATATGTACTGGGGGGGTGGTATCTGAGTCTTTGACTCAGCATAATTTGAGATTAAGCCATGTTATTACAATTACTAATAGTTCATTTCTTTTTAGTGATGATAGTACTCCAATGTGTGGATAGAGCAGTTTGTTCATCTATTGATGGACATTTGTGCTTTTTCTTGTTTTTGGCTATTACAAATGTAGTTATTGTAAATACTGTTGTACCAGTCTTTGTATGGATACGTGCTTTAATTTCTATTGGATAAATACCTATGTGTGGAATGGCTAGGTCTTGTGGTAAATGTAACTTTTAAAAAGTTTTCTAAAGTGATTATACCATTTTACGTTGTCACTAGGTGGTATGAGTTCAAGTTGGTCCATATTCTTGTCAATAACTAGGTATGCTCAGTCTTTTTATTTTAGACTTTTAAAATTTTACTATTATTTCCTTGTCATTTGAATTTGCATTTTCCCAGTGACTAGCAGTGTTCAGCATTTTAGCATATGCTTATTTGTCTATTCGATTATTTTGCCCATTTTAAAATAGGGATGTTCTGTTGCAGAGTTTTGGGAGTTCATCGTGTATTCTAGATATATGTCCTTTATCACATGTGAGATTTGTAAATTTTTCTCCCAGTTTGTGGCTTACCTTTTCATTCTCTTAACAGTGTTTTTCAAAGAGCAGAAAGTCTTTATTTTGATGAAATCCAAATTAGCCTTGTCTTTTATGAATTTATGCTTTTGATGCCTTTGGTGTTTTATCTAAGAACCTTTTGCCTAACTCAAGATCACAAAGATTTCTCCTGTGTTTTGTTCTAGAAGTGTTAATAGTCTTATGTTTTATGTTTTGGTCTTTGATCCTTATCGAGTTAACTTTTATTTAGAGTGAGAAGTATGGATCAAAGTTTGTGGGTTTTTCCTCATATGGCTAATTATTTCAGCACCATTTGTTGAAAAACTATTATTTCTCCACTGAGTTGACTTTGCATCTTTGTTGAAAGTCTGTGACCATATAGGTGTGGGTCTTTCTCTGAAGTCTTTTTGTTTTCCATTTATCTGTTTGTCTAGTCTTTATGTCAGTTTCTTATTCTCTTGGTTATAACAACTTTATAATAAGTCTTAAAGTCAGGTAGTATGAGTCCTCTAAATTTGTTCTTTTTAAAAGTTATCTTGACTGTTGTAGGCCTTTGCCCTCCCATATGGATTTTAGAATCCGTTTTATCAATTTCTACAAAAAAAAGTAAGCTGATATTTGGATTGGGATTCTGTTGATTACAGAGCAAATTGAGGATAGATGACATCTTAACAATATTTAATTTTCCAGTCTGTGAATATGGTATCTCTCCATTTCTTTAGGTCTTTAACTTTTCTGAGCAATGTTTTAAAATTTTCAGTATATAGATTTTTCACATCTTATGTTAGATTTATCCTTAAGCATTTTATATTTTTGGTTCTGTTGTACATGGTAACTTAAAATTTTTTATTTCCAATTGTTTGTTGCCAATAAGTAGAAATATGATGGATTTTTGTATATTGATCTTATGTCCTGCAACTTAGTACCACCAAGTAGTTTTCTGAGGATTCCATGGTATTTTCTGCAAAGATGATCATTATCCAGTCTTGGATGCCTTTTATTTTTCTTATTGTATTGCAGTGGCTAACACCTTTAGCAGAATTTTGAATTGTAGTGGTAAAGTGGGCATTACTGCTTTGTGTTTGATCTTTTGGGGAAAACATTTAGTCTTTCACCATTAAGTCTGATCTTAGCTGTAGGTTTTTTGTAGATGCTTTTTATCACATTGAGGAAGTTCTCTGATTTCTCATTTGCTGAGAGGTTTTATCAGGGATGGATGTTGGATATTTTTCAAATGCTTTTTTACTGCATATATTGAAATACGTAGTTTTTCATTTTTAGTCTGTCAATATGGTGAATGACATTGATTTTCAAATATGAAATTAGACTTACATTCCTGGGATAAACTGAATTTGGTCACAATTTACTATTCTATTTATATATTGTTGGATTTGATTTGCTAAAATTTTGTTGAGAATT
This sequence comes from Symphalangus syndactylus, assembly GCF_028878055.3. Taxonomy (NCBI): domain Eukaryota; kingdom Metazoa; phylum Chordata; class Mammalia; order Primates; family Hylobatidae; genus Symphalangus; species Symphalangus syndactylus. Next base: position 22,950,644 of record NC_072430.2, read on the forward strand.
TTTGAATTTATGTTCATGGGATATTTGTAGTTTTCTTGTAATGTCTTTGGTGTTGGAATCAGTAGTATAGCTTCAGAATGATTTCTGAAGTATTCAGTTTTCTGAGAGAATTTATATGGGACTGACATTTTATCCCCAACTTAAATGTTTGGTAGAATTCATCTGAGCTGCACTTGTCTTTGTAGGAAGATTTTTGACTACAAATTTACTTTGTTTAATAGATTAGAGATATTTGTGTTACTTTTTTTTTTTTTTTTTTTTTTGACAGTGTCTCCCTCTGTTACCCAGGCTGGAGTGCAGTGGCGTGATCTCAGCTCACTGCAAGCTCTGCCTCCCAGGTTCACGCCATTCTCCTGCCCCAGCCTCCCAAGTAGCTGGGACTACAGGCGCCCACCACTGTGCCCGGCTAATTTTTTGTATTTTTAGTAGAGACAGGGTTTCACCGCGTTAGCCAGGATGGTCTCAGTTTCCTGACCTTGTGATCCTCCCGCCTTGGCCTCCCAAAGTTCTGGGATTACAAGCATGAGCCACCACACCCGGCCACTTATTTTTTTCTTGAGTGACAATTTTCTACTTGCAGTTTTATTAGTTTTTGTTTCATGTATTCTGACGATCAGTTTATGTGAATAAATGTTTTATGGATTAAAACATTAGATGATTATTATATCCTCTGAATGAATTGGTTTGTTATCGTTATGAAATGGCCCCCTTTATCCTTGGTAATTTTTTTGTTCTAAAATGTGCTTTGGTATTGATGTGGCCAGTCTAGCTTTATTGACTAATGTTAGCATGATGTGTGTTTTTCAATACTATTACTTTCCCTTATTTATATCTTTATATTTAATGTGAATTTCTTATAGTCAGCATATAAATGAGTTTTGCTGTTTAATCAGACAATTTGTGTCTTTGAGTTGAATTATTGAAGCCAGGCATGGTGGCTCACATCTGTAATCCCAGCACTTTGGGAGGCCAAGGCAGGTGGATCACTTGAGGCCAGCAGTTCAAAACTAACCTGGCCAACATGGCGAAACTGTCTCTACTAAAAATACAAAAAAATAGCTGGGCGTGGTGGCATGTGCCTGTAGTCCCAGCTACTTGGGGGGCTGAGCCACAAGAATTGCTTGAATCCCGGGGGCGGACGTTGCAGTGAGCTGAGATTGTGCCACTGCACTCCATCCTGGGTGACAGAGTGAGACTTTATCTCAAAAAAAAAAAAAAAAAAAAAAAGAAAAAAATTAATTGAGTTACTGAGATTATTTACGTTTAATTATTATTGATAATGGTTGGATTTACTGAGATTATTTACGTTTAATTATTATTGATAATGGTTGGATTTACTTATTTTTTGACTGATAGCATACCTGATACTTATTTTTTTCACATTTCTGTTTTTTAAATTTTTTTTCCTTTTCTGTGTTTAGATGTTTATTTTTTAATTTTTTAAAATTTTTCCATAAGTTATTGGGGTACAAGTGGTATTTAGTTACATGAGCATGTATTTTTTGTGTTTTTTTTTTTTTTTTTTTTGAGACAGAGTCTTGCTCTGTCATCCTGGCTGGAGTGCAGTAGTGCGATCTCAGCTCACTGCAATCTCCACTTTCTGGGATCAAGCCATTCTCCTGCCTCCGCCTCCCAAGTAGATGAACTACAGGCATGTGCCACCATGCCCAGCTACTTTTTGTATTTTTAGTAGAGACAGGGTTTCACTACATTGGCCAGGCTGGTCTTGAACTCCTGAACTCAAGTAATCTGCCCACCTCGGCCTCCCAAAGTGTTGGGATTACAGGCATGAGCCACTGTGCCAATGTAGTGGTGATTTGTGAGGTTTTGGTGCACCTATCACCCGAGCAATATACGCTGCACCATATTTGTAGTCTTTCATCCCTCGCCCCTCTTTCATTCTTCCCCCCCAAGTACTCGGAGTCCATTGTATCATTCTTATGCTTTTGCGTCCTCATAACTTAGTCCTGCATATCAGTGATAACATACGATGTTTGGTTTTCCATTCCTGAGTTACCTCACTTAGAATAATAGTCTCCAGTTTCATCCAGGTCACTGCAAATGCTGTTAATCCATTCCTTTTTATGGCTGCATAGTATTCCATCCTATGTATACCACAATTTCTTTATCTGCTCGTTGATTGATGGGCATTTGGGTTGGTTCCACGATTTTGCAACTGTGAATTGTGCTTCTATAAAATTATGTGTGAAAGTATCTTTTTCATATAATGACTTCTTTTCCTCTGGGTAGATACCCAGTAGTGGGATTGCTGGATCAAATGGTAGTTCTACTTTTATTTCTTTAAGGAATCTCCACACTATTTTCCATAGTGGCTATACTAGTTTACTTTCCCACCAGGATGTAGAAGTGTTCCTTGTTCACCACATCCATGCCAACATTGTTTTTTTTTGAGACGGAGTTTTGCTCTTGTTGCCCAGGCTGGAGTGCAATGGTGCAATCTTGGCTCACTGCAACCTCCACCTCCCGGGTTCAAGCGATTCTCTTACCTCAGCCTCCCAAGTAGCTGGGATTACAGGCATGCGCCACCATGCCCAGCTAATTTTGTATTTTTAGTAGAGACGTGGTTTCTCCATGTTGATCAGGCTGGTCTCAAACTTCCGACCTCAGGTGATCCGCCCGTCTCGGCCTCCCAAAGTGCTGGGATTACAGTTTGACTTCCTCTTTACTGACTTGCATGCCCTTTATTTTTTTCTCTTGTCTGATTGCTCTGGCTAGGACTTCTAGGACGATGTTGAAGAGGAGTGGTGAGAGTGGGTGGGCATCCTTGTCTTGTTCCAGTTCTCAGAGGGAATGCTTTCAACTTTTCCCCGTTCAGTATTATGTTGACTGTGGGTTTGTCATAGAAGGCTTTTATTACATTAAGGTGTGTCCCTTGTATGCCGATTTTCCTGAGAGTTTTAATTGTAAAGGGATGCTGGATTTTGTCTAATGCTTTTTCTCCATCTGTTGAGATCATGTGATTTTGGTTTTTAACTCTGCTTATGTGGTATACCACATTTATTGACTTGCATATGTTAAACCATCCCTGCATCCCTGGCATGAAACCCACCTGATCGTGGTGGGTTAACTTTTTGATATGTTGTTGGATTTGGTTAGCTAGTCTTTTGTTAAGGATTTTAGGATCTATGTTCATCAGGGATATCAGTCTTTTTTGGTTGTGTCCTTTCCTGGTTTTGGTATTAGGGTGATGCTGGCTTCATAGAATGAATTAGGGAGGGTTCCTTCTTTCTCTATCTCGTAGAATAGTGTCAAAAGGATTGGGACCCATTCTTCTTTGAATGTCTGGTAGAATTCTGTTGCAAATCCGTCTGGTTCTGGACTTTTGTTATTGGTAATTTTTAAATTACCATTTCAATCTTGCTGCTTTTTATTGGTCTGTTCAGGGTATCTCATTCTTCCTGACTTAAGCTAGGAGGGTTTTTTCCAGGAATTTATCCATCTTTTCTAGGTTTTCTAGTTTATCTGTGTAAAGGTGTTCATAGTAGCCTTGAATGATCTTTCATATTTCAGTGGTGTCAGTTGTAACATCTCCTATAGTGAGGTTATTTTGATTTTCTCTCTTCTTTTCTTGGTTGATCTTGCTAATGGTCTATCAATTTTATTTATCTTTTCAAAGAACCAGCTTTTTGTTTCATTTATCTTGTTTCAATTTCATTTATTTTGTTTGTTTGTTTCAATTTCATTTAGTTCTGCTCTGATCTTGGTTATTTCCTTTCTTCTGCTGGGTTTGGGTTTGGTTTGTTCTTGTTTCTCTAGCTTCTTGAGGTGTGACCTTAGATTGCCTGTTTGTGCTCTTTCAGACTTTTGATGTAGCGATGTAGCCATTTAGGGCTATGAACTTTCCTCTTAGTGCCACCTTTGCTGTATCGTAGAGGTTTTGATACATTGTGTTGTTATCGTCATTCAGTTTGAAGAATTTTTAAATTTCCATCTTGATTTTGTTTTTGACCCAAATGCTCATTCAGGAGCAGGTTATTTAATTTTCATGTATTTGCATGGTTTTGAAGGTTTCTTTTAGAGTTGATTTCCAGTTTTATTCCACTGTGGTCTGAGAGAGTGCTTGATATAATTTCAATTTTCTTAAATTTATTGAGGCTCATTTTATGGCCTATCATATGGTCTATCTTGGAGAAAGTCCTATGCGCTGTTGAATAGAAATGTATTCTGCAGTTGTTGGATGAAATGTTCTGTATATATCTGTTAAGTCCATTTGTTCCAAGGTATAGTTTAAATCGATTGTTTCTTTGTTGACTTTCTGTCTTGATGACCTGTCTAGTGCTGTCAGTGGAGTATTGAAGTCCCCCACTATTATTGTGTTGCTGTCTATCACATTTCTTAGGTCTGTTAGTAATTGTTTTGTAAATTGGTGAGCGCCAGTGTTAGGTGCATGTATGTTTAGGATTTTGATATTTTCCTGTTGGACAAGGCCTTTTACCATTATATAATGTCCCTCTTTGTCTGTTTTAACCATTGTTGCTTTAAAGTTTGTTTTGTCTGATATAAGAATAGCTACCCCTGCTTGCTTTTGTGTCCATTTGCATGAAATGCCTTTTTCCACCCCTTTACTTTATGTGAGTCCTTATGTGTTAGATGAGTCTCCTGAAGGCAGCAGATAGTTGGTTGATGAGTTCTGCATCCATTCTGCAGTTCTTTATCTTTTAAGTGGAGCATTTAGGCCATTTCCATTCAGTGTTAGTATTGAAATGTGAGGTACCCTTGCGTTCATCATGCTCTTTGTTGCCTGTGTACTTTAGTTTTGTTTTTTGTTTTTGCTTTTTAACTTGTATTTCTGCATCCTGTGTGATTTTTACTTTATACTTTAAAGAGGTTGTTCTGTTTTGATATGTTTCCAGGATTTGTTTCAAGATTTAGAGCTCCTTTTAGCAGTTCCTGTGGTGGCTTGGTAATGGCAAATTCTCTCTACATTTGTTTATCTGAAAACAACTGTGTCTTTCCTTCATATATGATGCTTAGTTTTGCTGGATACAAAATTCTTGGCTGAAGATTGTTTTGTTTGAGGAGGTTGAAGATAGGGCCCCAGTCCCTTCTAGCTTGTAGGGTTTCTCCTGAGATGTCTACTGTTAATCTGATAGGTTTTCCTTTATAGGTTATGTGGTGCTTCTGTCTCACAGCTCTTAAAAATTCTTTCCTTCGTCTTAACTTTGTATAACCTGATGACAATGTGTCTAGGTGAAGACCTTTTTGCAGTGAATTTCCCAGGTGTTCTTTGTGCTTCTTGTATTGGATATCTAGGTCTCTAGCAAGGCTGGAGAAGTTTTCCTCAATTATTCCTCCAAATATGTTTTCCAAGCTTTTAGCATTCTCTTCTTCCTCAGGTACACAGATTATTAGGTTTGGTCATTTAACATAATCCCAGACTTCTTAGAGCCTTTGTTAATTTTTTCTTATTCTTTTTTCTTTGTCTTTCTTGGATTGAGTTAATTTGAAGACCTTGTCTTTGAGCTCTGAATTTCTTTCTTCTACTTGTTCAGTTCTATTGCTGAGACTTTCCACAGCATTTCGCATTTCTAAAAGTATGTCTAGAGTTTCCTGAATTTTTTTATTGTTTTCTCTTTATATATTTCCTTTAATATTTCTCCCTCCACTTCTTGTATCATTTTTTGGATTTCCTTGCATTGAGGCTTTACCTTTCTCTGGTGCCTCCCTGATTAGCTTAATAACTAACCTCCTGAATTCTCTTTCAGGTAAATCAGGGATTTCTTCTTGGTTTGGATCCATTGCTAGTGAACTAGTATAATTTTTTGGTGGGGGGGTGTTGAAGAGCCTTGTTTTGTCATTTTACCAGGGTTGGTTTTCTGGTTCCTTCTCATTTGGGTAGGCTGTTTCAGAGGGAAGGTCTAGGACTGAAGGCTGTTGTTCACATTCTTTTGTCCCATGGGGTATTCCCTTGATGTAGTACTCTCCGCCTTTTCCTATGGATGTGGCTTCCTGTGAGCCAAACTGCAGTGATTGTTGTCTGTCTCCTGGGTCTAGCCACCCAGCAAGTCTACCTGGCTCTGGGCTGGTACTGGGGGTTGTCTGCACAGAGTCCTGTGATGTTAACCGTCTATGGGGGTCACAGCCATGGATACCAGCGCCTGTTCCAGTGGAGATGGCAGAGGGTGCGTTGGACTCTGTGAGGGTGCTTAGCTTTGGTAGTTTAATGCTTTATTTTTGTGTTAGTTGGCCTCCTGCCAGGAGGTGGCACTTTCCAGAAAGCATCAGCTATAGTATGGAGAGGGACCAGCGGTGGGTGGGGCCCTAGAACTCCCAAGATTATATGCCCTTTGTCTTCTGCTACCAAGGTGGATAGGGAAGGACCATCAGGTGGGGGCAGGTCTACCCCTGCTGAGACTCTCCTTGGGTGGGTCTTGCTGTGGCTGTTGTGGGGGATGGGGGTAAGATTGCCAGGTCACTGGAGTTGTGTACCTAGGAGGATTATGGCTGCTTCTGGTGAGTCATGCAGGTTGTCAGGGAAATGGGGGAAAGCCGGTAGTCACGGGCCTCACCCAGCTCCCTCACAAACCAAAGGGCGAAGGGCAGTCTTACTCCCACTGTGTCCTCCCCAGCAGCCCCAGTCTGTTTCCAGGAGGAGGGCTTGAAAACTTTCCCAAGGTTATCCGCTTCCCAGCTCTGAAAGAAAAGGGGTTTAGTTCTTCCCCTGCCTGCGAAGTCTGGATTCGTGCCCTCCCCCGAGTTCTGGCCAGGAGGCTTCTCCTCCTGTTCTGATTGTTACATCAAATTGTTACAGAGTTTGGCTAGAGAATGCCTTCTTTCTGTGGAGTTTTACCCCCTGCTCCTCTGGCCACGCTCCCAATGGATCCCTGTGGTGCCAGGCAGGAATGGGCTGCTTGGGGATCCAGCGAACTCCCAGGGCCTTTCTGCTGCTTCTCCTACCCCTGTATTTTGCTCAGCTCTCTAACTTGACTCAGCTCAAGGTAAGTCAGAAACTTCTCCTACAAACGGACCTTCATGTTCTCCAGTGGGAATGTGTGTTTGGGAGAGGAGAGTCTCCCTCCTCTCCACAGTTGGGGCCCTCAGTATGTGGGGGTCTCCCGGGTCCTGCTGGAGCAGCCCGCTTCCTTCAGAGGGTCTGTGGGTCCTCTCAGGATTACTGGTTTGTTCTTGCAGTCAATCTGGAGCTAAAACTCACAATGCAAGCCTCCCCTTGCTGCTCTTTCAGGAACTGCAATCTAGTCCTGCCTCCCTTCTGCAATGATCCCGGGAGCGGCATCAATGGTTGGGTTTAAATCTGTTACTTTTCTATTAGTCCCAGCTCTTCTTTGTTTCCTTCCTTGGCACTGAATTTGTGTGTGTGTGTGTGTGTGTGTGTGTGTGTGTGTGTGTGTGTGTGTGTGTGTGTGTGTGTCAGAGAAAGAGAGATACTATTAAGATCTTCTACCGGGCGCCGTGGCTCATACCTGTAATCCAAGCACTTTGGGAGGCCAGGGCAGGCGGATCACTAGGTGAAGAGATCGAGACCATCCTGGCCAACTCGATGGTGAAACTCTATCTCTACTAAAAAAAAAAAAAATCAAAAGTCAAAAGTTACTTGGGTGTGGTGGCGCATGCCTGTAGTCCCAGCTACTTCGGAGGCTGAGACAGGAGAATCGCTTGAACCTGGAGGTGGAGGTTGCAGCGAGCTGAGATTGTGCCACTGCACTCCAGCCTGGCGACAGAGCAAGACTCTGTCTCAAAAAAAAAAAAAAAAAAAAAGATTTTCTACCCACAGAACACTCTTGGCATCAAATGTGTGGGTTTTTCCCACACTCACAGCCAACTCTGCAATTCTGTGGACACCAACTGGTTATCCTACAATTCTGTTCAATTCAGACGCTATCTACCTGGAGCTAGAGTCATTCCTTATAGGTTAAGGGCTCAGTCCCACAACAAGGTTGCCCCCATTGATGATGCTGATCACAAATACTGGTACTTCTGATTAGCTTGGCTGCAAATTGGATATTCCCACAACACCTTCCTCAGGTTCAGCACTTTGCTATGCCTGACAGAACTCAGGGAAACACTTTATTTGCATTTAACAATTTATTATAAAAGATGTAACTGAGAAACAGCCAGATGGATGAGATGACTAGGGCAAGGTATGGGCTGGGGTCGGAAGTCAGAAGAGGTAGGGCATGGAGTTTCCATGGTCCCTGGGTACACCACCCTGGAATCTCTCCGAACTCCATCGTTTAGAGATTTTGTGGAGGTTCCATTGCATAGGCATGATTGATAATTTATTAAATCATTGGTTGTTAGTGACTGAGCTCAGTCTCCAGTCCCTCTCCCCTCTGGAGGTTGGTGGGGAGAGGCAGCTGAAAGTTCCATCCCCCATCCTAAAGCTGTCTAGGGACTCCAGCCACTAGTACGAAAAGATGCTCTTACTACTACAAATATTTTTAAGGTATCACAAGGTTTTATATCAGCAACTGAGGACTAAGACCAAATATTTCAACAAAAGATGCTCCTGTCACTCAGAAAGTTACAAGGCTCTTAGAAGCTCTATGTCAAGAATTAGGGACAGAGACTATTTTTTTATATATATATATATATATTAGATAAAATAGTATCTATGCATATATATATATATATGCATAGATACTATTTTATATTTTTTGTTGTCTTATTAGCTATAATTCTTAGGTCTTTTTAGTGATTGCTTTGGGGTTCATAGTATATATCTTTAATTTTATCATAGTTTACCCTCAAGTAATTTACTACTTCGCATACAACGTAAGAACCTTACAAGAGTATTTTCCATTTCTTCCCTCCTTTGTGCTTTTTGTTGTATGCTTCATATGTGTTAGAGATTCCAGAATACATTTTTATTATCTTTGCTTTAAACAATTATTTTTAAAGATGTTTAAATAAGAAAAATAAGGGGTTTGGTTTTTTTGTTTGTTTTCAGAGACAGTATCTCCCTCTGTCACCCATGCTGGAGTGCAGTGGCATGATCATGGCTCACTGCAGCCTCGAACTCCCATGCCCAAGCAATCCTCCTGCCTCAGCCTCAAGTTACGAAGACTACAGGAGTGTGCCACCATGCCTGGCAATTTTTTTTAAAGATGGGAGTCTCACTATGTTGCCCAGGCTGGTCTTGATCCTCCCGCCTAGACGTCCCTAAGTGTTGGGATTACAGGCATGAGTCACCATGCCTGGCCATAAAAAGAAGTTTTTAAATATTTACCTACATAGTTACTGTTTTGGTTGCTCTTTATTTCTTTGGGTACATCCAGATTTTCATTTTATATTATCTTTTCTATTGCATGAAAGACTAATATTTCTGATAGCTCACATTTGCTGCTGGTGAATTATTTCAGCTTTTATATGCCTAAAGTCTGTATTTCACATTTTGTTTTGAGAGGGAGTTTTGCTGGGTGTAGGGTTATAGATCGTCAGGGTTTTATTTTTAGGCATTCAAATAAAAAATGTTGGCTACACTGTCTTCTGGCTTTTCATTGTTTCTGATAAGTCTGCTTTTCTTCTTATCGAAAGTTTTATGTGTCTGTTTTTGCTCTCTTTTTTCCTTATAGTATCTTATTTTTGTGTGTGTGTGGTTATTTTTTACTGAGAGCTGCTTATTTCCTTTGAAAATTGTGAACATTCTTGGAGATGTATGATAATGGTTTCTCCCTTGAGAAAGTATTTATTGGCTTCTGCCTAGGGCATTATCACTTTGGAACTTCTTTAAATTCTCAGCCTGAGATGTTTTGATCACGCAGATGATTTGGACAGTGTACATTCAAAGGCCAGTTTGAAAATGTTCAGGCATAGACAAAAGTTTTATATTTACATTTTCTGAAAACTTAAGAAAATTTTCTTCTACTCCCTCCTTTCTCACCAAAGAAAAGTCTTGGGAAAGTATTGTATAGATTACTGTTTCCCACTCTTCACAAAAACAACACATAAACACCCAAAACTTGCCCTTTATCTCTTTATTGTTTCATTTCTTGAACATTTGTAATTCATTACTGGTGACCTAAGACTTCAGTGCTAGCCTGCCATGCTTTTCTTCGTGTTCTAATTTACATGTGCCTTCTGGTTCCTTCTGGGGAAATCTGTGTAGAGTGGAGGAGCTTTGGGTCGGTCAGGGTGGCACTTGGCTACCTTATTCTGTGCAAAAGAATGAATTCTAGACTAAAGTATGTTCATCTGTTGATTCACACTGTTTTTATTTTGTTTTGTTTTTTTACTTTTAAGGAAGTGGGAAAACTCTTGCCTTTGCCATCCCAGTGATTCATGCGGTGTTGCAGTGGCAGAAGAGGAATGCTGCTCCTCCTCCAAGTAACACTGAAGCACCACCTGGAGAGACCAGAACTGAGGCCGGAGCTGAGACTAGATCACCAGGCAAGGCTGAAGCTGAGTCTGGTGCATTGCCTGACGATACTGTAATTGAGAGTGAAGCACTGCCCAGTGATACTGCAGCCGAGGCCAGAGCCAAGACTGGAGGCACTATCTCAGACCAGGCGTTGCTCTTTGGTGATGATGATGCTGGTGAAGGGCCTTCTTCCCTGATCAGGGAGAAGCCTGTTCCCAAACAGAATGAGAATGAGGAGGAAAATCTTGATAAAGAGCAGACTGGAAATCTAAAACAAGAGTTGGATGACAAAAGCGCCACCTGTAAGGCATACCCAAAGCGTCCTCTGCTTGGACTGGTTCTGACTCCTACTCGAGAGCTAGCTGTCCAGGTCAAACAGCACATTGATGCTGTGGCCAGGTTTACAGGTGAGGTTTAGTTCCATTTAATAAATGTTTTCTAGGCAAATCCCAAATGCTCGTTGGTAAAGATGAATGAGCTGTGGCTCCTGCCCTCTAGGGTAAGCCACTCTCATCTATGAGCCAGACAAGCCCTACAGAAAATTGATTGAGTGACATTTTTTCAGTTCCCTCAAGGATAATACATAGTTGGTGCCATTGTGGATGCATAGGAAATTTATTGGATACAATAGATGCTCAGGGCAGGGATTAACAAACTGTCTTGTTTTGTAAATAAAGTTTTACTGGAACACACCCACACCCATTTGGTTTTATATTGTCTGTGGTTGGTTTTGTACTACAAAGGTGAAGTTGAGTAGAGTTAATAGTTGTGACAGAGACCATCTGGCCTATGAGGTCAGTAATGTTCACTAGTGACCCTTTCAGAAAAAGTTGGCTGATCCCTGCTCCAAGCAGTTAGGATTTAATTCTCTCAGGGAATTCACTCTGGGAAGGGCTTCACTCTGGGAATTTTAATTTTATAACAAAAGCAGTAGTTAATTACTAAGTACTTACTATTGCTAAGCCCTTTACCCGCATGATACTATGAGAACTTCTGCACCAGAGAAGAAAACAACAGGGCATTAGAGGACCTTTCAGAATAATTCTGATTGAGGGAATGGAAGGGCTTCCTAGGAGAGGTGTAGCACAGCTGCAGGTCATATTCCCCCCAGCATTATGGTGCCCCAATGCTCAGTTTTCCCAGAGCTTTGGAGGTAAGCATACCTGGGTTCAAATTCAGCCCCTTTGGTGTGGTTGGAGGGGAGGGAGTAGAAAAGAAATGAGGTTGAAGAAGTAGGGCCCACATCACAGAAGACTTGGTAAGCCCTCTAGGAGTGGCATCAACAGTCTGGCCAGGCCTGCTCTTTTAGCAATGCTCTAGAGCATTACACTGTGCTGATGTCTGTCTCTGCTAATCTGGGGTGCCTGTGTCAGCCATGTAAGAAAATGATCACCCAGATTGAATAAGTATCCCTTATGTTTTCTGTCCCATAGGAATTAAAACTGCTATTTTGGTTGGTGGAATGTCCACACAGAAACAGCAGAGGATGCTGAACCGTCATCCTGAGATTGTGGTTGCTACTCCAGGCCGGTTGTGGGAATTAATTAAAGAAAAGCATTATCATTTGAGGAACCTTCGGCAGCTCAGGTAATAGATGGTACTTCTCTTTTCCCCCTCACTGCCTTTTCTGAAATGAGCCTCAGGTGACATGGTGTGGGCAATGCCTTCTTCCCATCGCAGAATGCCATGGTGTGGTATCATCCAGACCCTGGCCTTTAGAAAGCCAAGAGTGCATGAGGGAGATTAGTTGAGGCCGTGAGGGTGGTGGTAGTGGGGTGTGTGTGTGGGTGTGTGTGTGTGTGTGTGTGTGTGTTTAGGATGAGCATAGGGTGTGCTACAGATGATTCCTCTTAACCTGCTGCTGACCAATGATATGGCTCTCTCTGGATCTGCAGGTGCCTGGTAGTGGATGAGGCTGACCGGATGGTTGAGAAAGGCCATTTTGCTGAGCTCTCACAGCTGCTAGAGATGCTCAATGACTCCCAATACAACCCAAAGAGACAAACCCTTGTTTTTTCTGCCACACTCACCCTGGTGCATCAGGCTCCTGCTCGAATCCTTCATAAGAAGCACACCAAGAAAATGGATAAAACAGCCAAACTTGACCTCCTTATGCAGAAAATTGGCATGAGGGGCAAGCCCAAGGTCATTGACCTCACAAGGAATGAGGCCACGGTGGAAACGCTAACAGAGACCAAAATCCATTGTGAGACTGATGAGAAAGACTTCTACTTGTACTACTTCCTGATGCAGTATCCAGGCCGCAGCTTAGTGTTTGCCAACAGCATCTCCTGCATCAAACGCCTCTCTGGGCTCCTCAAAGTCCTTGATATCATGCCTTTGACCCTACATGCCTGTATGCACCAGAAGCAGAGGCTCAGAAACCTGGAGCAGTTTGCCCGTCTGGAAGAGTAAGTTAGGACTGTCCCAGAGGCTTAACTTCTAGTTAGTTACTGGGGTAAAAGGGGTCAAGATGGTGAGGAAATGGTAGAAAAGCCACATTCTGTCATAGGGGCCTTGTCTCAGTAGTAGGTAGCCTTTTTTTTTTTTTTTGCACAGCATTTGGCAAGGTTACTCTCCTTTAGTGGATTTGGTTGCTGTTAAGTGCCATACAGAAACTTCAGTACTAATGAATATGGGTGACAATACATAATATTGAATATATAGACAATAGATTAGGTCCTATGCTGGGACTTCAGATTCAGAATCACATTCGGTTACTCTCCTAACATCCTTAAGAGGAAACAGAATAGATTCATGGTTAAGAGCACAGATCCTGGAACCAGAATGCCTGAAATCAAATCCTAGTTCTGTCACTCCTTAGGTGGTCAAGTTATTTAACTTCTCTGTACTTTAATTTTCTCATTATTGGGATAATAATAGAACCCATTCTAGGGTTGTGAAGATTAAGTGATTGTAAATTGATGCACGTAAAGTGTTTAGAACAGTCTCTAGCACATAGTATGTGTATATTGCTAAATGTTAGCTTTAATAATTTCTAGTCCTTTTACTACTTATTACCATTATCACTATTCTCATTTATAGATGAAAAAAATGAGGTCTAGAAAAGCTGATCAGTCTGCCCAAGGTTTCTCTGCCTGGAAGTGGTAGAGCTGGGCCTCAGACAAGCCTGTCGGACCTCAGAGCCCATGCTATTTCTTATTCCTGATGTCTTTGTCCATCTGCCTTTGGACCAGACTGATGCTCAGGGAATGGGGTGCAGATTGTCAAGATGAGGGCCTGGCAAGTTGAGGCAGACTATAAAATGTCTTTTGCCAGTGTTTTGTCAGGTCACGGGGTAATTAGTTTCTAGAACAAGTGTTTGATTTACTTGTTTTTAAAAATTGGTAAGTAGTACCAGTGGTTTACTGAGATTAGCTTAGGACAAGGCTTGGCAAACTATAGCCCTCGTGCCAAATCTTGCTTGCTGCCCTTTTTTTTTCTTTTTTGAGATGGGGTCTTGCTATGTTGCCCAGGTTAGACTTGAACTCACAGGCTCAAGCAGTCCCACCTTAGCCTCCTAAGTAGCTGGGACTACCAATGCATACCATCACACCTGGCTGCTGCCTGTTTTTTTAGTAGACGTTTTACTGGAACACAGCAAGACCCATTTATGTATTGCCAATATCCACTTTTGCGGCAGAGTTGAATAGTTGCCATAGAGACTAAGTTGATCACAAAGCTGGAAGTGCTGTCTGGCTCTTTACAGAAAAAGTTTGCTGACCTTGACCTAGAGCAGTGGTTTAATGTTTTACAAACTAGGATTTGCATTGCATTTCCCGGCCTCAGCTCAGAAATGCAGGGAGTGAGGACCCCGAAGGGCGAGAGTCTTATGTTTTGAAGCACCTCAAGTACTTTTGAGTTTCCATGAACCACACATTGAGAAACATCATCCAACACATTTATCAAGTGCTTACCATGAACCAGACGTTCTATGTGGTGGTAATACAGCAGTGAGTAATGCAAAGTCCTTGCTCTCATGGAGCTTACATTCTAGTAGAGGGAGATAATAAATTGCAAAGTAAGCCCACAGTCTACCAAGTGATCCTAAGAAGTAAGTCGAGCAGGGGTTGGAGAAAAGAGATTGGGTATGTGTGGTCAGGGAGGCTTCTCTGAGGAAGTGAGAATTGAGCAGAGAGCTGAAGAAAGTAATGAAGTGAGTCATATGGATATCTGAGGCAAGACCCTTTAAGGCCTAAGGGGTAGCAAGTGCAAAGGCTTGGAGGTGAGAGCGTGCTTGGTTTGTTTGGGGAAGAGCAAGGAAGTCTGTGTGCCACTGGGAGGAAGTAAGTGAGGATGCTAGGAGAGGAGTTCACTGACCCAGAATATGTATGGCCTCATTTAACTCACTGGAGGGAGTCTTTATCATTGCAGAGTATGGCATGTTGGTTGGGGTCAGTGAGTCCCAAATTTGGATCCAGACTCCACAACTGAATAGCCATGTACATAGCTTGGGAAGTTAATCTCTCCGAGCCTCAGTTTTTCTGTAAAAGGGTATACAAGTGATATCTCACAGAGTATTGGTAAGGACTGTAATGTTTAGGATGCTCAGCAGTTGGTAAGAATTTGATTAAAGATAGCTGTTATTATTAATAAACTTTCTCTCTCTACCCCAGCTGTGTTCTCTTGGCAACAGATGTGGCAGCTCGGGGTCTGGATATTCCTAAAGTCCAGCATGTCATCCATTACCAGGTAGGGGCATCTGAAAATTTATAGGCAACTGCCTGCATTGAATGGGGAATTTTTAAGGCAAAGGTTGGGGGAGGGAGGAGGAATTGTTGGTTGCAAGGCCCTTGCATCAGAGAATACCACTGGCATCGAGTGCCCACTACTCCCACTTTTGGTCTCCAGAAAACCTTGCTTTGTCTGATGTCAAGTAGCCCTTCTCTTCAAGCTACTTGATATTGTCAGGTTAGAGTCTTAGTTTTTTCTGTGAAATGGGCTTAAGTAAAGCATGTAATTGGTTACCCTGATGTAGAGAAGTATTAATAGAAGAGTGTGGTAGTTTAGATCTCTCTGGGCTCAAATCCCAGCTGTGTAACCTTGAACAAGTAATGTAAACTCTTTGTATCTCAGTTTTCTTACGTATTAAATGGCAGTGAGTACCTGCTTCTTAGGGTTCTTACCGAGGTAAAATAAGTTCCTAAGTATAAAGAGCTTAAGAAGCCACCTGGCACATTGCAAGCACTTACTCATGTTAACCGCCATTGATAGTAGCAGTAATATTAGTGTGTGCATCTAGTGAATATCAGCATAAAGTTGTGGTTAGGAGTATGGGCACCGGAGCCAGACTGCCAGGCTTTGAATCCCCAGTCTGCTGCTTCATAGTTGGTTAGCTTTAGGTAAGTTATTTAGTACCTCTGTGTCATTGTTTGTAAACTGGAAGTAACAATGCTAGCTACCCCGTAGGGTTATCCTGAGAATTAAATTGAGCTGATGCTGATGAAGCCGGTAGCACAGTGTAAGTACTCAATAAATGGTAGCTGGTATGGCATTATTATTTTTCCTCTTTAATTCCTCTTTGTGCTTTTAAAAATCTTTTAGGCTGCTGTTTCAGAGAAACAACAAACTCAAAGTGCTTTTTCCCATTCTCTCACTTCACAACAACAATCAACACAGAAGACTTCTGTAACCAAATGTGTGGGCATTTTTCACCACATATCAAGCAGCAGCCACCAGCTGGGTGTCCTCTAATTTAGTTTCATTTTCTGATGCTGTCTTCCTGGAGATAGCCTCAGATCCCACAAGATGTCCCTCCTCCTCGCGACCAGTCGATAAGTCAGGGCCTCTGGAACTTCTGACCAACCAGCTTCAAGTTGGGGTTCCCATGACCCCCCGCCTTGGGTTCAGTTAATTTGCTACAGCAGCTCTCAGAACTAAAACACATTTACCAGTTTATTATAGAGGATATTACAAAGCATATAGATGGGGAGATGTATAGGCTGAGGTACAGGGGAAGGGGCATGGAGTTGCCATGCCCCTCCTGGGTACACCACCCTCCAGGAATGTCCACATATTCAGCTTATTCAAAAGTTCTCCAAACTCTGTCCTTTTGGAATATTTATGGAGACTTCATTGGGTAAGATGATTAATTAAACTATTGGCCCTTGGGAAGTAGTGCCACAAGTCCCAACCTTCTAATCCTGCCTTGGCCTTTCTGGTGACCAGGCCCCATCCTGTAACTACCTAGGGGGCTATCAGCCATCAGTCAATAGTTTGTCATTAGCACACAAAAAGACATTACTTTTGAGATTCCTTTGCCAGGAAACAGGATGAAGAGCAAATACATATTTCACTGTATCACAGGTGCTAATTTTGGTTTAGTAAATCTCTGTAGTCTTCCCTTTTTTGGGGAAGGAGCTGGGTCAACCTTTGTGGAGTCAAGATGAATCAAATACAGTCCCAGTCCGTAAGAAGTATTGGATCCAGCAGAGGAGGTGAGATGACCACAGCCATAATTTAAGGCAGAAGGTATTAGAAAATTACAAAATACAGTGGAAGAGAGAGGTAACTTCTAGTTTGGGAGGTTAGAAAGTACTTCCTAAAAACATGCCTGGCATTTAAGGGTGAAGAGGATTTGGACATGCAGAGGCATTAAAGGAAGGAGCAAAGAAATGGGCAGTGTTCAGGGGCACTTGGCTCAGAGTGAGAAGAGGGGATGTGTTGGGAAAGGAATAGTTGCTGAGGCTGGAGGGGTAAGTTGAGGGCAAGTCACTAAAGGCCCTGAGTGTCAGGTTGAAGAGTTGGGCCTTTATCCTCTAAGTAAAGAACGGCAAATCTCATTTCTAGAACTCTTATGAACAGATCATAGTGGCTGCTTAAAGTACTACATTGAAAAGGATTCCTAGATATTATCTGGGCCCAGTGGAGAAGACTGTTGTGCTTGATTAATGATGTGTGCCAGGGGCTCAGTGGGTGTGTCAGCAACCATGCCACATTATCTATGGATAATATATATATAGGAGTAGAGACTGTATAACCCAGGGATTAACATGGTCTGTGGAGCTGGGCTGCTTAAATCCTGGATAAGAAGTGACTGCTGTGGTCTGGCTGCATGGTCCTGAGGACCTGAACCAGGGTCAGGGGCATGGGAGGGAAGAGCCTGCACAGTGAATGCGCTAAACCTGGGAACATTTTGAATGTGGGGCTAAGAGAGGAGGTCTAGATTGCTCTACAATGCTGCAGAAGTTTCTACCTGCCTGGCTGGGAGGTAGGAGGGTCTGGTTTGGGGATGTGGCCCTGAGGAGACGACCAGTGTTTGGCAGTGGCCATGTATTGATCTCCCAGTTCTTCCTGTGGCAGGTCCCACGTACCTCGGAGATTTATGTCCACCGAAGTGGTCGAACTGCTCGAGCTACCAATGAAGGCCTCAGCCTGATGCTCATTGGGCCTGAGGATGTGATCAACTTTAAGAAGATTTACAAAACCCTCAAGAAAGATGAAGACATCCCACTGTTCCCCGTGCAGACAAAATACATGGATGTGGTCAAGGTAGAAAGCAAAGTTAAAGCCCCAGTGCTAATGAAGGGATTGTGCTGCTCCCTTGCAGAGCACCTTGCTGTGGGACTCTGGCAGTATAACCCTTGAAAACTAAGGAATGATTCTGCCAACAGCTGAACAAGGAGACTTATGGAAAGGATTGAGAGCAGCATACCTGGGAAAAGGGAGAAAAGGGGAGTGACCGAAGGTGTGAGGCATTTTCTCCCTGAACCATTTCTTCCTTGTCTGGCCCTGAAGTCCCCCCTCCTCACCGGACAGTGCAGTGGTCATGGCTGCCTGGATATCCTGTCAGAGGGTTGTAGACAGTGTAGTTAGCGTTTCTTGCTGAGGCAGATGCTACAGGTGTGGCACATGCCTGGAGCAGGTACCAGTAAATTCTGTCTTTTGGGTTTTAACTCAGCAGGCATTCCCCAGGTAGGTGCCGCTTATTGTGGGACACTGTGTTAATGACCAAAGTGGGTGGGTTCTCCTTCCCAGAGGTTTGCCAGCTGTGAATAAAGTTCAGGTACAATGGAGCAGTATGGAATTACTGGGCATATAGTCACACTGGGAGGAGAGGAGATTCTATCCCAGCTTCCTGCTGGCAAAGATGTGGAAGGGTACAGAGGAGGTGGAATTTCCAGGAATTGAGGGAGCAAAAGCATGGCACAGTTCAAGGAATGTTGGCTTCTCTGGCTCAAAAGAAATATTAGCTGTGTGGGGAAATAGGGTGGAGATAAGGATGGAAAAGTGGAAATGATGGAGAATTCCCATTAGTAAGGAGGATTAGGAGCCACCCAGGCTTCCCGTGGTTTCTTTCCCAACATCACAAGATCCTTTTCATTTTGCCACTGCAATGTAGCCCCGAAACCTCCTAGAGGGAGAGTTGAAATGTTTTATCTTATCTCAGCTGTGGAAGCGAGCTGCGGTATCTGCATAAAGACTTCACTTTGGTTACCTGTAGGTTGGCAGTCAAACCAGTAAGGGTTTTCAAAGGATGTGGCTGTTCAGGTTGATTGTTGGGAAAGCTGGCGGTTGTGTTTAGATGTGTACACACAGACAGGTAATGGTTGCCCACTGGGCTTTTATCAGGAAACAAATGCATTTCAATAGGAACTGAACTGCATCTCACCACTGATCTCAAGAGCTTTTTATTTATTTATTTATTTATTTATTTATTTTTTATTTTTTTTGAGATGGAGCTCTACTCATGTTGCCCAGGCTGGAGTGCAATGGCACAATCCTGGCTCACTGCAACCTTCGCCTCCCGGGTTCAAGCGATTCTTCTGCCTAGCCTCCCAAGTAGCTGGGATTACAGGCATGCGCCACCATGCCCAGCTGATTTTGTATTTTTAGTAGAGACGGGGTTTCTCCATGTTGGTCAGGCTGGTCTTGAACTTCTGACCTCATGTGATCCGCCTGCCTTGGCCTCCCAGAGTGCTGGGATTACAGGTGTGAGCCACCACGCCCAGCTCAAGAGCTTTTTAAAAACACTACTTGCTGGGCACAGTGGCTCACGCCTGTAATCCCAACACTTTGGGAGGCTGAGGTGGAAAGATTGCTTGAGCCCAGGAGTTCAAGACCAGCCTAGACAACACAGTGAGACCCTGTCTTTACCAAAAAAAAAAAAAAATTACCTAGGCGTGGTGGTGCCTCCCAGCTGCTTGGGAGGCTGAGGTGGAAGGATTGCTTGATCCAAGGAGGTTGAGGCTGCAGTGAGCCATGATCATGCCACTGCTCTCCAGCCTGGGCAGCAGAGTGATACCTGCCTTAAACACACAAGCACAACTCAAGTGAGACTTTGCTTCCCAGAGGCCTGAACTCTATTTCAGATGAATATTTTCTGTTACTTCCCCCCAGGAGCGAATCCGTTTAGCTAGACAAATTGAGAAATCTGAGTATCGGAACTTCCAGGCTTGCCTGCACAACTCTTGGATTGAGCAGGCAGCGGCTGCCCTGGAGATAGAGCTGGAAGAAGACATGTATAAGGGTAAGCCCTTGGGCGGGATGGGAGTTGAGGAATTTGAAATCTCTCTTTAACTTTTGCTTTGTTGGAACCATCTCTACTACTGTAGGTCTTGTCAAAATCAGCAAGACCTCATTCCCCCTCTTTGCTAACAGGCCCCAGTCCCAGATGAGCCTACTGCCCTCGGTCAGTCTTTGTTTCCTCTGTCTCTGTCTTGTGCCCTCAACTGCCTCCTCTTACGTGGACAGGCAGTGGAGTACAGTGAGGAAGGGAGCAGGCTCTCTGGCCAGGCTGCCTGTGTTAGAATGCCAGCTCATTGCCTTAACTGTATGACTGAGTCAAGTTATTTAACCTCTGTTGTGTTCTCAGCTTTCTCCTCCATAAAATGGAAGTAGTCGACTACCTACTTCGTGGGATTTTTGTGAAGACTGATTGAGTTAAAAAATGTTAAGTGCTTGCAGCATTGCCTGGCAAATAGAAAGTGTTACATTTTAAGTTATTTGTCATTATGGTTCCTACTACACCTGCCTTCCAAACTGACAAAGCACTTCCATGCTTATCTCATTTGATCTTCTCCACTTTCATGACATGAACACAGCAGGAAGTACTCTTCTTTTACATATGGGAACTAGATACCACAGCAGAGGCAGTTTGTGCAGGGAAACAGCTCTGTCACAAGGCATTTACTGAGCTGCTACTCTATATGTGACCAGAGGCTGAGGCTTCAGGGATGAATCTGCTCGGTCCCTGCTTGAGAAAGCTCCTGGTCTAAAAAGTGGTAGAACCAAATCTAGAACTCCATGCTCTTTCCACACCACCAAGTATGCAGCTCAGCAGAGATGCTGACACCTCGGCGCCCAAGTCAGCAAATTCAGAGGCAGACCTACTGCTGTCTGCTCAGCATGGAAGCCAGGAGCCAAACGAGTGGGCTTGAGGACAGTGAGCTTATTCCTAGTGGCTCAGGGTTGGGGCTTGGGTTGAAGATGTGGAGGCCCTGGCTTCCCCTCCTGAGGACAGGCTGAGGTGGAACCTTTTGGCTCTGCCAGCCTCTCCATGTGCAGTCACAGCATTGGTGGCAAGGCATAGAAGAGCTGGGCTACAAAGAAGCATTCAGTGTCTCCTGGGGCAGGTAGGGGGTTGTAGTTGTGAAGTCATCAAACCCCAGGTGGGCAGTAAGTGGGTGGGTCATACGAAGAAAAGTGATCTTCAGTCAGGAGACTTGGGTTCTGGGCTCTGTCTGATGGCTGGCTCTGTGATGTGAGCCAGGTGACTTCTCTAAGCCTGAGTTGCCTCATCTGTAAAGATAATCCCAGTCTTGGAGGATTTTTATGAAGTAAAAAAGGACAGAGCGGTCCTGCGTATCCCCCGCAAATGGTTAGACATTATCCATTTACAGCCCCTGCCAAGCCACCACTAGCTTCTTCAGAGAACTTTTGAACCCTGCCTCCCTAAAGTAATTCTAAAACATTTTTCACTGTGTTATCCATCAAGGGAAACAAAATGTTTCTACAAACCATAGTAGATAGGATCTTTTTTGTATTGTGTTTCAAGGAGGAAAAGCTGACCAGCAAGAAGAACGTCGGAGACAAAAGCAGATGAAGGTTCTGAAGAAGGAGCTGCGCCACCTGCTCTCCCAGCCGCTGTTTACGGAGAGCCAGAAAACCAAGTATCCCACTCAGTCTGGCAAGCCGCCCCTGCTTGTGTCTGCCCCAAGTAAGAGTGAGTCTGCTTTGAGCTGTCTCTCCAAGCAGAAGAAGAAGAAGACAAAGAAGCCGAAGGAGCCGCAGCCGGAACAGCCACAGCCAAGTACAAGTGCAAATTAACTGCCCTGGTCAAGTGTGTTAGTGACTACACATTGGTCTCTGTTCTCTGGCTATTTGCAAAACCTCTCCTACCCTTGTGTTTCACTCCACCACCAACCCCAGGTAAAAAAGTCTCCCTCTCTTCCACTCACACCCATAGCGGGAGGGACCTCATGCAGATTTGCATTGTTTTGGAGTAAGAATTCTATGCAGCAGCTTAATTTTTCTGTATTGCATTGTTTATAGGCTTCTTGTGTGTTCAACTTGATTTCATAAATTAAAAACAATGGTCAGAGCCATTGTGTCATCCTGATTTTTTTTTTTTTTTTTTTTTTTTTAGCTAGAAGATGGGGGTGGTGGTGTAGTTTGTTTCATTATTAACTTAGTGATTCTCCTGGGCCAGCACAGTGCTAAGCCCTTGAAAGGACAGGAATAGTGTCAGGCCTCTGGCTGCAGGCCAAGATTGGACAGTGTGGATGGAGCAAGAGGCTGGAATGTTCAAGAGGTGCATGTTCCTGCTTTACCCAGAGCAGCATGCTAATAGCTCCTTAGCTCTGTCCACTCTTCTGCTTATTGTCTGAGCCACCATGGGAGGTGGGCAGGGATGAGGTTGCCGTCTTCAGGCTTCCCTCACATCGCAGAGTCAACAGTCACTAGGTCTGGCGTGTGAAGCCCTCAGGATCTAGCCCCAGCCTTGTCTCCACTCCCCTCCTCTGTGACAGAGCAGGCTCCTGCCCACGGTTACATGCACCCCTTCTCTTGCCCTGAGCCTTTGTGCAGAATAGGCTTTTCCCTCGGTCTGGATTGCCTTTTGGCCTTCTCCATCCTGTAGCACTGCCATGGGTCCTCTAGTCCTGAGCCTCTAAGGGGGAGCAGTGCTTCTCCTGGGGCTCCTTTAGTGTCCTGTGCTTACCCTCTTCATAGCACTTGCCATGCTGTGTTCCCTTAGCTGAGCTCCTTGGGAGAAGAGGAACTCAAGGCTTGGTCAGCCTGGTATAAATGTGTGCTCAGGGAATTAGGGACTTCCCAATGCTGCCCCAGCTTTGTCTGGATCAGTGTAGGTGAGTATCCACAACTCCCACAACCATGGGAGAGGCATAGATTTCTGCACAGCTGTGTGGCTTCCAAACAGGTATTCATCGGGGCACAATACAATACAGCTGTTTAGTTCAAGGGGTGCTAGGGAATTGAAGAGGATACACAAATGGACCAAGACGCCCCAAGATCTAAGTAGCTAGCCTCTCTCAGCCTCATGGTTGGCACTTTTATCTAATTAGCATTTAGTCTTGAAGGTCCTGAGAAATAATTTTTTTTTTTTTTGAGACAGGGTCTTCCTCCGTTGCTCAGGTTGGAGTGCAATGGCACAATCATAGCTCACTGCAACCTCACACTCCTGGGCCCAGGCAGTTCTCCCGCCTCAGCCTCCCAAGTATCTGGGACTACAGGCACACACCACCACACCTGGCTGATTTTTTTTTTTTTTAGTAGAGATGGGGTCTCACTATGTTGCTTAGGCTGGTCTCAAAACTCCTGCCCTCAAGTGATCCTCTTGCCTCAGCCTCCCAAAGTGCTGAGATTACAGGTGTGAGCCACTGTGCCCATCTATAAGTCTTAATAGTGTTTTTTGTACTTGAGCATATAGACACCCAGTGAATGAGACTTGCCCAGGGCCACACAGCAGCCAAGTAGCAGAGGTGGGATTAGTATCTTCCTTCTGGGGCCCAGGACAAGTTCAGAAAACTACTTCAGTCTCGGAAGTGTTGCCAAGGAATGGCCTCCCATCCCCCAGTGGCACCAGTGACCTGGATAGGAGGGGAAAGTGCCCTTGTCTGTGAGGTCAGCTCCTGACTGACAGCTATCAGAGAATGGCAGGGAGACTCTCCATTTTCCAAATGATGCAGTGGTGGTCAGTGGGGTTAGTAAGCATGCTCAATATCCCCTAATAGCACCTGAGCCGTGGGAGTGAAGCCACTTGTCATAAGCCAAACATAGATGCCCTGATAGATCCCCTGATGACTGTTGGTGTCCTGCCCTAGCCATCTAACAGCAAATTCTTTTCCTTTTTTTGGTGGAGGAGCTAATAAGACAGGCTTTAAAAGACAGGAGCAGCCTTCCAAGCAGTGCTACTCTTGCCTGGTAAGGTGAAGTCGGTGGGCAGAACTTTCTGAGTGTCCTGGATCTGCCATTAAACAAGGAATATCCCTCCCTAGCTAATCTACTTAATACATAGGCACCACGGAAAAGCAGAGTTTGGCTGCATGCCAGGTACCCAGTAGTAAGAAGCCAGGACAAAAGTAGTTATGGAAACCATTTTAATGCTAGGAGAATGTTTTTACTTACCGCCCAGGGAAGCTGTAGGGCTTGGCCCACATCCCACAGGGCCTGGGGCCCCTGGAAGCCACTCACTGAGTTACAGCCCCCTCCCCACTCCTGTATCTGCTCAGGGTGGCGACGTGTTTGGCTCCTAGACTCTCTAGTGGCTCCCCTGACACTCCTGCTTGGGAAGCCACGGAGTCACTGCCAAGGTGACATACTTCCCCATCTGCAGTGCCCTGTGCTTCCTGTCGGGAAGGACAGGTTGGGGAACATCCCTTTGTAGAGCCCATACAATGAGTGTGTCAAGTATAATAGCTATTTTCACACAAGGAATCTCATTCCATTTTAACCAATAATCCAGTGATACATAGGTATTGTCGCCATTTCACAAACTTGGGAATTGGGGCTCGGAGGTGAAGCGACTTGGCCAAGATCATACAGCTAGTAAGTGGCAATGCTGAGGTTTGAATTGAACCCTGGCATTCTGGCTCCAGAGCTCTCATTTGTGCTTAAAACAGGAACCCAGTCAAAAGCAGGGACTGTGCTCTTTCTGTTGCTAATTGTTCCCATTGATTTATAAAGTTTCCTTTGGAGAGAAAGTATCATAATAAACATGCAGTTGTAAAAACAAGCTCTCAAAGCAACTCTCCTTGCAGCTTTTGGTCTGGAGAGAGATGGCTCTATGAGGTGAGGGTGGAGAATTATCCAGGAAGTGTGACTGGCCAGGGTGACTGGCTGCTGTGGACAAGCAAGGTAACATCCACAGATGACTAGATTTTAACAAGCTGCCAAAGCCTGCCACACCTTTACATCCACTATGTGTTCCCTTTGAGACAAATATCTGAGAGGGAACGTGGGGGGAACAAGGGCAGTGGTTCGGATTTGGCCAATGGTTTTTTGCAAAAAGGGGAAAAGCAGAGGGTAAGACCATGAAAGTAACTTGGCCTGCCTCTGCCAGAGCTTGAGTGTCCTGATTCTGAAGTGATAGAATAGATTCTTTCCTGGGAAGAGGGCCCCTGTGAGTTTCTGTGGGGCTCTGTGACCTGGAAGCACAGCACAGGCAAGTCTCCTAGAGGGAATTTCTCCAGCCAGTCTGCCAAACAGCTCTGCTTCTGAGGCCACCACACAAGCCACAAATACAGAGACAGCAGCCAGTGAGGCATCTGCTGTGCTTGAGAGCCTAGCTGGAAGGCCCAGAGCCCACCTTATAGCCCCTTAGAACAGCCAAGGCATCATCCAGGCCCTGTGTGTGTCCGTGCACACCTTTCAGTTGGGAAACGGATCCCCTGGAGACTCGTCTGGCAAAGATGATGCTATTCACAAATCATGTCATGTGTTCCACCCGCGCTTCCAGTGTACTTGTCATAGACCATGGTGGGACACTGAACAAATTCAGAGATGACGGTCAAATTTACATTCCTGTGAAAAAGTGACATAATGACTTAGCCAGAGCCTTTGGATCCAAACTCCAGCTGAGGGCAATATGGAAACCAGGGGACCTGCTTGGAACTAAAATCCCCTGACATCTAAAAGTGCTATTGGCTTTTCACGAAGGCAGAAGAGTGACACAAATCTGACATTTGTGTCAAGAGGACTCTGAGGAGTCTGCTACCCAGTCCTTGGGTAGTCAGGTTGTCAGCAGACTCACGCAGCAGCACCAATAGATTCCAGTAAATCCCTGCAGAATGAAACCTGTGAGAAGGTGGCCTTCGATTAAGGAAGGACCCCAAAGGGCAGTTCCACACCCTGCATTTTCCATTTCTTCCTACAGAGGAAGAGAGGTTGCTAGCAGCACCTCCGCCCAGCCAGGGTGTGGGTCCCCACTGGTGCCGTCTCTCCGGCCAGCCCACGGATGGAATCTTGAAGGTCCCGAGGCAGCAAGGTGAGGGGCTTATTTAAGGGGCATGGCCAGATGGCTGAATGAGGAAGTTGCTGGCCAGAATTCCCAGGCAGTTTCCACAGTGGAAATCTCCCCACTGCCAACTTCCATGGCTTGTCTGTTTTTTCCCACCTACCCTCTGACCAGTCCATAAAGAGAGCAGAAGCGGGAAAGAGAGAAAGAAGCCAGGGGCAGCCTGCAAAGCATCTGCTCTGCTCAGCTGGGTCCATGGCTGTGCGTGCCAACACCTCTATCCTTGAAGTATCCAGACTCCACTTGTAGGATTTGCTGGGGATGATGGGACAGCTGCAGTTTCCTGGTCCCAGACAGAAATACACAGATTCTGGTCCAGATCCTAGTCTTGTAAGCCTCTGTCCAGGTGGGGCTGACAGCAGAACCCTGAAGGGCTCGTCCACCAAAAGTCAGGCAGTTCTGGCCCTGAGAGAGGTAGAGGGGCCGCAACAATTTGAGCTCCTGCTAAAGGCTAAAGGCCCCTTTCTGGACTTTGGCAAAAAAAGGAAGTCTTTTTTTTTTTTTTTTTTCTCCTTAAGTTAGGGGTAGGAAAATATATCCATCGTGAATGTTTGAAACCACACCACAGCCCTCACATTCAAGTTGACCTCAACAGGCCATCTGTCAGAGCCCAGTCCAACAAGTGACAGGACTGGACTCTTTGTAGGCCTGGTAAGTCACTTGAGTTAAGACAGCTAACCTTGAGCTTTTCCTCCCCCGCAGAGAGGCACTGCCCCTGGTAAAGAGAAACCAGAGGCCCCATTTTTCTACAATGGAATGTCAACATAGGCAGGGACCTCCTCCAGTTGAAGAAGCAAGTCCAGAGAGGGCAGGTGACCCACCCAGGCCTCACTGCGAACTGGGGTGCAGAGTCAGGGGTCCAGTTAGAAAGCATTTGTCCCTCCATTAAAATAAATACTAAAAATCCCACCAAGTTACCACAGTCCATAATGGGTAGGCCTCGTTCCTAGGTGTTCCTAGGTGCAGCCCAAAAGGCTGCACATTTTCTTGCTATAGTCTAAATTGCTTAAAAAATTGAAGAGCCGGAATGTTCCATTCAGAATGCAGTCCCATTAGGTGACAGGTTCCACTGCATGGCCTGAAATTAATCAATGTTTATCGGCTGCATAAAGGATGTTGTAGTGGGATGTTTTATAGAGCAGGTAAACGGAAGGGGTGGCGGCCTCAGGGAACACGTGGTGGTTCAGGGCGGTATCCATCTCGTCCACGTACTCCACCTGCAGGGCGATGCTCAGGGCCTGCGACAACGCCGTGATCTGGATGTGGTCACACTCCGTGGCCATGGGCTCCACTTCCTGCAGGGGCCAAAATGAAAACAAGCCAGCTTAGGAGGGAGGTCTGGCAAAGGACAAGTGAGTTCAACTCTGGCTCTCAGGGTCATGGTCACAGCGTCTGTGCTGTCATCTTCACAACATCCCATGAGTTGGGTATGGACATTCTCATGTCACACAGGAAACAGCCTCACTGAGAGGCAGCACAGCTAGAAATCACTACAATTGCAAGAATCGAACCTGGATCTTTTCCATTCTAGAGCTTATAGTTAGACCTGAGAGCAGGCTACTACTTTAGAGGGATCTGGAAAGGGGGAGCAGAAATTTTTCAGGTTGGGCATCAAAGAATCTTAGAGATAAAAGGCACCCTGTCATCCAGGGGTGCCTTTCAAGCTTAAGTGTTTACAGAGGCCAGGCTGGTAGTGAGGGTGCGAGTCCAGTTGCTGCAGAGACGATGGAAGAGGCAGAGGCGGTGGCAAGCAGGCGTATGTCCCACATAGAGAGGGCAGCTGCTGATACTGCCCTGCAAAAGCAAGGGCCTGGGGGCTGGATCTTCTGATTTTCCAGCAGAGATCCAAATATTCATATGAGGAGTGCCTAATTTTTAAACATCAGCAACTCTTTTTGGTAAATACCATGCATCATAAACACGTCAAGCAAATGTGACTCTTGGACTGTGACTGCGGTTTTGTAAACAGGCCAGTCCAAATCCCTTATTTTTCAGATGGGAAATCTTCAGGGAGGGGAAGTGCCTTGCCTCAGGCCACACAGCTCAGGCAGCTCAGGGGGGACCTGTCTACAGCTTGCTGACCTAGCTCTGTTTGAATTGCAAGGGCAGTCGTGACACCCGAGTCCCTCGGCTACGGATGGGTGCTGAAGTCTCCAGGAGAGGGCCACAGGAGCAGAGCCCAGGGCTGGGGCTGAGACCCCAAGCACCTACATGAGTGCAGAAGTCTTTGATGTCCATCTCCTCATCAATGAAGTGCCGGAAAAAGTCTGCTCGGTTCCTGATGAAGGCCGACGTGAGCAGGCGCAGGAACTGCACGATGTGGTCCGAGGCACTCTGGTCGTTGAACACCTTCAGCAGGCTGGACACTGAGCCATCCTTCTCTACCAGTTCCACCACACTGTAAAACTGCACCCGCCCAGCCCTCAGCTAGGGAGGCCAAGCAAGCCCCAGCCCTCCCTCTGCATTCTCCCTCCGCTCTTTCCCTTCGCGTGAAGCCCTCATGTGCGTTTTCATTTGTAGATTCTCAGGGTTGAGGTAGAAAATCAGTCTGAGATTCTGCCTAAGCTAAGTAACCCAGGGTTAGCAAGACTTTGTAGTTTGTACGCTAGCCCAGAGGCACGTCTAGGGAGCGGCAGTTGGGTCTCCCCGCCATGACTACCTGGATTTGGATTCTCACGTGCACACTCAGAGTGGCAAGCGTCTGAGAGTCCTCGATCCCACCCCTCCACTAATTGGATAGGGAGGCACGACGTGGAGATGGAATAGGGTGAGGGAATAGGGTGAGGGCTCCCTGTGCCCACACACCCCCACAAGCAGGAAGCAACCCTCTGTCCTTCCCCAGCCAGGAGGAGCAGAGTTGTGGGCTGTGCAGGGGCTCCAGCCAGTTCCCACTCCTGTCTGCTCTGCCAGTGTGGAAGGAGGGACCAGGTGAACTCACAGCATTGAAGAAGTTTCTGAACTTGTGCTCCTCAAAGCCAGCAGCCAGAAGGTCATTTGGGGTCTGCAGTACGCGTTCTTTGAACCTACAGAGGGGGTAGACTGAGTGTTTACAGGGAAACACAGCAGGAGTGCTGTGATTGGCAACTGCGTCCCCCTCTCAACCCACTGTGCCCACCAACCTCATCTCTAGTCCAGCCGCAGAACCTCCCGCCCCTGCCCCCAACACACAGCCACATGCACCGTGCACATCTCCACCCCGGCCCTGCCAGGCCCTGGTGACTGAGCTGCATTGTGTGTGTGTGCATGGTGGAAAGACAACATGACAAGGGCGTGTGTGATTTTGCATCTTTTCCAACTCCCTACTCAGTGACCTCATGAGGGCAGCTTGACTCAATCATGATAATATTGAACACTGACACCACAGCAATTGGCTCACAACACACACCAGGCCTCCCACATGCCCACAGCTGGCTGTTAAGCATCTGCCAGCACCGAGTCACCCTTGGGGACCCGCTCCACAGACCTTTGCTCTGTGCATGCTGAATTGTTCCTCTCTGCACCCACTGCAGGCCCCCTCATGGCGCAGCCCCTTTCTGGGACCTGTCCTGGTGCCCTCAGGGGGTATGGCAAGAAATCCAGGCCTGGGCCTGGCCCTGGCTCCAGGACACTCCCAAATTTAGTGGCAGCAATGAGGTATGGAGGAAGGGCTGCCTCCCACAAGGACCAGGTGAGCGGCCCTGGGTGACCAGCTGGCAGGCGCAGAACACTAAGGCCAGACCTAGTTCTCCAGCCCCTCACTTTCCCTGGGAATAGAGATGAGGCTCTGACAGCACCCAGGAGGCAGAAGGTTTCACAAGGGAATACAGAGGCCTGGGCCACCTCAGAAGTTGCTGTGCTCCAGAAAAGCCTGGTGCCTTGTAGGAGGACAGGGGGCGGTGAGGAGGGAGAAGGTAGTGGGTGTGGATGGGAAGCTGGTCTCAACTCAGAAGGAGGAGTGTTTGCCTAGATGCCGCTCGCCCCTGGCTGGTCCTGGCATATCTAACAGTCCTGCCTGGGCCAGGACTAGATTGTCCTGATTGCGGGGTGAGGTGCCTGGATTGGAGGGATGGAGTCTGTGCTGGCTTCTAGCCGCCGTCCCCTCCAGCCCTGTCAAGTCCCCCTGTGGCTTTTGGCCGTAGGCTCCACTTTGGCACTAGTGTGGATGGTGATGACGCCTTGACTGCAGGGGTGCTGAGGGCGAACGGAGAGCTGCCTGGGAGGACAAGGCCTCCACTGCGGTGGTACCTGCTGCCTGGGTTTCCCTCCAGGCCAGGGCAAGGATCTGATGGTCAGTGCTGGCTAACGCCTCTCGCTCAGGAGCCACCCTCATCAGCACTCCCTGTTCTGTCTTCAGCTGCAGCTAGGTGGCCCATGGCCAGAGTACTAGAAGCAGCTCCAGGAAGCAGCTGCAGTCCTCCAGGGCCACTCCAAGGGCCCGACCCTTTTCTAGCCACTCTGTCCCTGCATGGCCATGAAGTGCACTGCTCTGCTCCCAGCTCTCCTGCCCCCCTTCTCACCCCCAAACCTCTGCCTCATTCCACATTCATTCCTCACCAGTGACTTGTGGGCCCCTCTGTGCCAGGCACTGGGGGCATGGAGATAAGCAGCATGCAGTCGTAGGCCCTATCAGAAGGGAGCAAGGCCCCAGGCCAGGACATGCACCCCCGAGAGGTAAGCCAGGGATACGGAGAAGGATGGCACTGGGGCTCGGAGGGGGGGCAAGTTCAGACAGCTGGGGCTGCACATAAGCCTGTGTGGGACCTCTGGCAAGTCATCTGACCTCTATGAGGCTCTGTTTGCTCATCAGATGGGGTAGTAACAGTGGCTGTCCTCAAAGGAAGAGCGTGTTCTCCAAGCCTCTGGCACGCAGAAGTACTTCGCATACTTCTAAAGCAAGTATGCAAGATCCAGGGCTGGAACAAGCATACTGCTGCAACACGCTTGCTCCAGCCCTGCAGCAGCACTGAGCAGAGAACAAGTGTCTGCCTGGGTGGCTCTGGGCTCACTGCACACAGGGAGACAGTGGGTTGTGGAGGATGCACTACGCCGACGCTAAGAGCTAGCACGAAACACCCCAGTCAGCGTTCCAAGTACTCACGAGTCAATCACTTAATGTCCGTGACAGGGCTATGGCCACTGTTCACCTGGGGAAAGGAGCTACAGAGGAGTGAGTGAAGCAACCTGCCTGGGGCCCGAGGAACCCACAGCCGGGTCAGAAGCAAGGCTACCTAGGCCCAGGCAGCGTCAGGCGGCATGTGATGCCTGCAAGCTCTGGTGTGTGTAGGATAAGTGAGTCCCTGTGCCTAGAACTCAGGGTGGGCAGGCAATGGGGCAGGAGAGGCAGGGGCCTGGTGTGGAGGGCGTTGGTGTCAGGGGTTTCCACTGCTCCTAGAGGTCAGGGGCATATTTCAAGCTTGGGAGTGACATGATCTCGGTTTTTGTGTAAGAAGATGCAGGCTGAGGAGGGAGGACCGCCTGAGCCCAAGAGTTCGAGGCCAGCCTAGGCAACATAGCAAGACCCATCTCTTAAGAAAAAATAAAGAGAGAAAAGAAAATGTTTAAAAAAAAAAAAAAAAGGAAAAATGCTGGTGGTCTCATGCAGCCTTTTGGTTTGACTTATCACCTGTGTGCCCCGGCCTGCCTGCTGAACGCCAGCCTCATACCTCCACTGCCCACCAGACACCCCCACTCTATGGCTCCCGGACATTTCAGACAGCATTGCAAAACACAGCTCCTGATCTTCCTCAGCCCTCCTTTGCAGCAAACGGCTTCTCCATCCTGCTAACTCGCAGGCCAAACCCCTGGGAGCCATTCTTGACTGTGCCATGTCCAACATGTGAGTCAGGCACGAATCCTGTCTTCGCCACCTTCACAGGTGTCTAAACCTGCCCACTTCTTGCCATGCCCACTGCATCCACCTGCTCACGCCACAGCCAGAGATCCAGAGATCCCCTCTGGATCTCTCCCCAACCACATCTCCCTGGCTGTGTCTCGGCCCCCGTCTGTCCTGCACACAGCAGCCAGCAGGGCAGGTCCCCCGTGCTGCGCAATCCCTCCGTGGCTCCCGTGTCCTTCAGGCTGAAAGCCAAGGTCCTTAGAAAGGCCCGAGGCCCTATGTGCCCTGCCGCCCTTACCTCTCCAACCCTACTTGAAACTGCCAACCCCAGACCTTGCACTCCTTGGCCTCCTTCCTGCCTGATTTTTCCCACAATACTTATCACCACCTGACACCTCAAACGTGATACTCATGTACTGTCCATCTTCTCCCATTAGGACGCAAGCCCCACAAGGCAGGGATTTTGTCTCTCTTGTTCACTGCGGTATCCCCACAGCCTAGAGCAGGGTCCGAGCATGGCACCCGTGTTTGCTGACTGGAGTGGGGAGACAGGATGGAGTGAAGGTAAACAGAGCACGTGGGCTGGTGCAGAGAGAGATGCAGGCGCTGGGCTTGGCCAGCATCACCCACTGAGTCCTCACAATAGCACCCTGAAGTGTGTTATAATGTCCACCTTCCACAGGCATGAAAACTGAGGATCAGAGAGATCAGGTCACTTGCCCAAGGTCACACAGCAAGTAAGCAAGAGAGTGAGGTCTGACCTCAGAACCCAGGGCTGCTGCATGGCACAACTCCAGGGGACACAGGTCATGGGGAAATGAAGTTGGGGTCATAATCCCTGCACTGTGCTGTGCTGGTCCCCATAGGGCTGTGAGAAAGTTGGGGAGGGGAATGGCTTGAGATAGCTGACTCTCCATGAAAAGGGGCTCTGCCAGTCTGTCACTGGCGAAACAATCTGAACGGTTCCACCAAGGAACAGATGGCTCAACTTATACCCTCATTGAGATCATCTATATTTTGAACAGGAGATGATGGCCTTAACCTAGTAGTTCTCAACCAGATAGGGTCGACTTTTTTCCACCGAAAGATTCTTGGCAGTGTCTGAAGGCAGTTTTGATTCTCATGACTTGGGGAGGGGGTTACTACTAGTATCTCATCGGTGGGGGCCAGGGATGCTGCTAAGAGGCCTACAATGCGTAGGACAGCCCCCACCATGAGCATGATCTGGCCCAAAACATCAGTCATGCCGCTGTTGAGAAACCTGCCTTAGCCAAAGAAGTGCTCTGTGACCCACTGCCCCCGTACTGTTTCCAGAGAGCATGTGGGTGCGGGTCTCGGATGAGCAGGGCCCATGGCCCTCGCCAAAGCTTCTAAGGGCTCTGAGACCCCCAAAGGTTAAGAGCTAGGTGGGTCTCTTAGCTCCTTGCTCCTCAAAGCGTAGTTTGAGGCCCAGAGGCATCAGCATCTCCTGGCAGCCAGTGACAAAAGCAGTCCCAGCTCTGCCCTGCTCCCACTGAACAGGAATTCGGGTCCTAGCCAGCTCTCAGGGGTTTGTTTGTCTTTACTTTTTTTTCTTGCTATGGACTAGAGAACCAGGGGCCTTGTACAAACTTCAGATATGAGAAGCCCTGAACTAGCCGAGATGACAGGGGCAGCTCTGGACACAGACCTCCAGCATGAACCTCAGGGACAGGCCCAGCCAGCTGAATGCCTGGGTCACACACACTCCAAACCAAGGTCAACAGGAATTATGCAGAACACCGGGGCAAAGCTTCTTTTTGTTTGTGTTTTCTTTTCTTTTCAGAGTGGGTCACGAAGTACCTGCTCCATGCAACTCACCTGGGCTGACCCAGGCCTGTGGTGGAAGCAGAGGCTGGAAAGCATCTGGGAGGTCACAGATTCCATCCTCCACCCCTTGGCTGCCCCCAACTCCACCACAGCGGGCAGCTGGGCCCCCCCAACATCAAACGCCTCTGCCACGCAGCCCTTCAGCTCACTCTCTGGGTTAACCAGCCTGAGTGTAACAAAAACCTCCGAGAGACTTGGGGCTGACCTAGCACAGAGAACACAGCCTTGAGAGCCCAGGGGACGCCGGCACTCACTTGAAGATCTCCCTGCTCTTCCCCAGCAGGGACTCCAGGTAGGAATAGCCCAAGGCCCTGTAGAAGCAATTCCCATCCCCTTTGGTCTTGCGGATGGCGGTGAACCTTTTGCTGAGTTCCTGAGGGGGACAGAAAGAAATGTGGGCATTTGCAGCAACAACAGCTCTGTGTGGTTTGGGCACTGGGACTGGCCAGGTGCCCCCCATCTCTCCCAGGAAATGCCTGCTCCCTCCCTTCAGGCTGCTATCCCCTCAGCCTCCCACCCTCGTTCATTCCCCTGATATAAAAATACACTGCATTGTCCTGTGTGTCCGTCCCTGCCCCCAGGCAGCCTACAGTCTGGGAGGGAAGATGGATAATTAGACAGTGGCACTGTGAGGACAGAAGGAGTGCCCGGCTGGGTGCCACGGGGCACTGGCATTGCACTAGATTTTGGAAGTTGGGGAAGCCTTCCTGGGGGAGCGGCACTGAGAATCGGGAGCTGGCAGAAGTAGAGGGTGGGGGGTTGCGTGTGTGAGCAGGGGCAGGAGGGGTGGGCCCCAGCTCCACTCCTAGCAGTAAGTAGGTGTCCCTCTGAACTGGCCTGGAATCCCCTTTCCTGCCTCACGGGACTATAAGCAGCATTTTGACAGCAGAGGATGGTTTTCAAGGGGTCTTGGAGTTCCTGTTCCCCCCATAGCCGTGAGAGGGCTCAGAGCCGACTTGGGCCCGCCTGAGGCCAGCTGGAGTGGGGAGGCAGGCACAATCTGGAGCCCCTGGCTCATCTCCCAGGAGGGCTCTGGCGGACACAAAAGTCAGTGGGCTGCAGAGCCCAGCTCCTGCCCTGGAAGTGCCCCGCAGCAGCGTTCGGATCACATGATGCCCACACCACTACCCCTGGCTGCTGATGGACATCTGACCCAAGCTGGACCTATCAGAGTCTCTGAGGATAAGTAATGGGGCCCAGCAACGGTGCTGCGTGTCTGAGAGGAGCTTGAAGGGAAGGGCCTGTGGGGCCAGTGCCAGAGCAAGCCCGTCCTCCAGCGAGAGGAAGTCCTGCAGAGTGAAGAGAGCAGCCGGGGCCTGCTGCCAGAAGGACAGAGTGGGCACCAGGGTCCTCCTGCCACCCACGGGTGAGTGCTCCGTGAGCGATCCCTGCAGCCTTCCCACAAATCCCTTTAGCCTCACTGGAGTAAACTTTCCCTCCAAGAGGTCTCCCAGCACAGCAGTTAGGAATGTGGCTTGAGACTCGGCTGCCTGGGTTTAAATCCTAGCTTGACCACTCATGAACTAAATGGCCACCACTTAATTTCTGTGCCTCAGTTTCCTCAGCTGCAAAATGGGGGTAATAAAAGTACTTACCTCACAGAGTGGTAATGAAGTCTTGGTGAGTAAATAAAACATTAGGATAGTGCTAAACTTTTCAACAAAAAAAATCCTTTTTTTTTTTTTTTTTTGAATGAAAGGATTTATTGCTAAGGCAAATGTCCAGCATCAAAATGTCCTAGGAATCTCTCATTCGCCCAATGAACCTGGCCCAAACTATCGGCCTTCAAAGAGGCATCACCTTTACACTCCCAACTCCAGCCCGTTTAGTTTAGGACGCTCTTCTCCCTGCCCTCTGCCTCACCTCGATTTTCCTCCGGTAAATCCTGTTTTCAGGATGGTCCCGAAGAATGGATAGAATGTCACATTTTTCTGATATTAGGTTGAAAGATGTTTCACTCTGAAAGATAGGAAAGAAAGAAATGCTGTGACAATTTCAAAAGCAACGGATGGGACTCCCCGAGCTGGTGGCCTCTGAACTGCCGGTTACAGACAACAATGAATGAGACCTTCCCACCTTCTCATGCTGGGCGTATGTTACCAGCATCCTAGATGCCTGTTGGGATCACCACATTTCCAGGACAGGGATAGTCAGGGTCAGGGCCATCGTGAAGAGATAGCCCTGGTTGTAAGGAAACTCATCTTGTTACTGGAAGCCTGATTCATTTCACAGAATGTATACCTCGAACCTAATGAACCTTCATCCTAGAGGATAAGGCCCTTTGTCTCCTTCCGTCCCTCCTCTCTCATTCATGCATGCATGCATTCATTCATTCATTCTTTTATTCATCCAACAATTCCTGGACATCCACATGCCAAGCACTGTGTCACATGCTGGAAATACAGAAGGAAGGACATCTAGCACTCCCCCACCCACAAGGCTCACAGACTACAGGGAAAAACAATCAAGATAGGGGGTGATAAGGTCACCAGAAGAGGCCACACTGTGTGGCACTGGTACACAGAGATGCCAGAGAGGTTGTCAGAGATCTGAGCTCAAGGAGCACAGGGCGGGAGGGCATCTTCATGCACCACCTACCGGCGAAAGTTTATTCTACAGCCCAGCTCTAGGTCTAGGTCAATTCCAACACAGAAAGACAAGCCTCCTACAGGCAGGGTCTCTCCAGGCCCGAGAAGAAATTGGCGGACAGAGAGGAGGAAGCTTCGGGGTGAAGGAAACTGCAGGAGACACCTTCTAGCAGCCAACTGCCCGTGGGCCTGGTCTCCACCTTGTGCTGTCTTGTCAGCAGGGCTCAAACAAGCGGGAGATGCAGCTCTAGCCTCCAACCCACCCAGAGCCACTTTGATTGCAGCATGAACATACTGTGAGAGACATGGTGTTAAAGCCACTTATAGTTTACAGCTTAAAATAAATGAGGCTGGCTCCTGCACACAACCCAGGGAGACCATTTTTATGCAATAGAGCACGGTGGATGGTCACTGTTAATTGGGATTTTTGTAAATAGTAATCTAGTTTTCCAGGCATTTATCACCATCATTGTTGATATGCAGTTGTAACTGGCCTTTTTCATGTCACACCGGCCACAGTGGCCTTCCCTGGTAGCCTCTCAGCCTCATCACTGACTAGATAATGATCTCAACCCAACACCATCCTGCTCAGAGAGGAGCCCTCTGATGCTACAAACCCTTTTCTCCACCTGAAGAAATATATCCGGATTTTTATGATTAGCTTTTTCCAAAGCTCAGCACACAGAAGCAGGAAGCTGGGCCGTGAGATTCGATAATGAGGCCTAAATGACTTTTGTTGCTCCTTTCTCCACATGGGACAGACTGCAAACGTCCATCTGGCCCAGATCCTGTGTCCAGTGTCAGGTCAGGGGAGAAGCTGGGACTGGGCAGGGGTGTTTTTAGGGGGCCTGGAATGACAGCTTGTCATACTGTCTGCCATCTTCCATTCACCCAGGGCCTGGCACGGAGAAGGAGGTGAGATATTTTTCAAACAAATGAATAAAAGCTACCTCCTCCATGAAGCCTCCCTAATCTCCCCACCTCATCTGAGTCAGGCTTGAGCTCTCCCTTGAACTTACACTTTATTCTGTTTCGCCCTTTCTGGTAGCACCAAACATGATCTCCCCCAGACATGGGGGATTCAGGGCAACTTCCCAGAAGATAGCTTAAGAATAGAGGATGAATTCCTTGTCCTAAAGAACTGGATGGGCCAGGCGTGGTGGCTCATGCCTGTAATCTCAGCACTTTGGGAGGCCAAGGTGGGGGATCACGAGGTCAGGAGTTCAAGACCAGCCTGTCCAAGATGGCGAAACCTCATCTCTACTAAAAATACAAAAAAATTAGCTAGGCATGGTGGCATGTGCCCGTAATCCCAGCTATTCAGGAGGCTGAGGTAGAGAATTTCTTAAACCCAGGAGGCAGAGGTTGTAGTGAGCCAAGATTGCGCCACTGCACTCCAGCCTGGGTGACAGAGCGAGACTCTGTCTCGAAAAAAAAAAAAACTGGATGAAGAATGTTTCCAAAAGAGGAAAGAGGAAACAGGGCATGCAAACACTTGGGGGGTGGGAAGAAGGGATTCTGGATTTTGCTTCTAGAAGCTTCCACTCTGTACCGACCCTTCTTTGCGAAATTAATCCAGCCCCAGGCTCCTTCCTTCCTTCTGCCCTGACATCATAGCGTGGGCTGGCAAAGCAACAGGAAAACCATCAGGAGGAATCAGACAACACTTAGGGGCAGGTGCTGAGGGCTTCTGTCTCATCAGCTGTGACCAGTTTCCTCCCCACTAACGGAATCCCACAACATGATGAAAAATGACTGGGTAAGTCACAACAATCCTACCTCTTTCCCATTTTCCTAGCCTCCCTTGCAGCTATGGGCAGCCAGGTAGCTGGGGTTGGCCAGCTGGACCCATGAAAAGTCTGCTGGGGACTTCTGGGACTTCTGGGGAAGCTTTTGGTTTTGGATAAAAGGAACAGAGATGGAATGTTCTACTCCTTCCCACCACTAATGCAGATGCAATGTCTACAGCAGCCATACCGCGAGTGTGAGGCTGAAAGTCAACACACGGAAGATGATCTGGTGATCTGCTACCCTAGGCCCAAGAGGTATGAAGTGATAACAGGTACCACTATTGTGCAAATACTATGTGCTAGGCTCGGGGAGAGAGGCTGACACGTCCCCATCATCTCACTTAATCCTCACGACCGCCTCCTGAGATGGGTATTATACTCATTCTACTGACAAGGTCAGGTGCCCTGTGCTAAGAAGTAATTTTAGGCAGATCTCTCTGACTCTGAAGCTCATGGAAATTCTACCATGCCAAACTGCTAGGCAGGCAGAGCACAGAGGTCTTGAGGGACCAAGGCTGCTAAACACAAAGGAACATTCCACGCAGGGCAGCCTAGGGCCGCCTTATCAACAGGCCAGGTCCCCACCTCCTGCCCCTGAGGCCTCCCCCAGGAAAGTTCTCCATCCAGCTCCTGATCCTGGGGGTTCAGTGTCCACAACAGCATTTTCTGGCCCAAGAGATGCTCATCACAGGTGGAACAGGACACAATTTACAGGCAATATCCAGACATGGCGGTAAAATACATCAGTGATATCTGGAAGGAAAGTGATTTGCCTTTCCACTTCCTTCAAGCCTTCTGATGGCATCAAGGAGAAAGACAGCCTCTAGCATACCTTGAACTCCTTTTTACTTTGCTAGTCTCTCTTCTCAAGAGTGGGCAGGCCTCTGACTCGGAGCTTAAAATCATTCCATTTTCATTTGTGTTTTTTCTTTTAACTTAAACCAAGCCAGATTTATTGACTTCAAAGGCAAATTTATAAAAAGTTAACATGTTTTGGTCTATTCTAAATCATGAAAGATTGACATTACTAGCATAATAACAATTGCTAGTTGTACAATTAATTTGGCACTCATACTGCGTGCTAATACAGCATATATTCATAGGATTCTATACGTTTCAGAATGAAAGCTCTCCCTCTGCTGCCTTGTGTGGATGGTAAGAGGACAAACAGGTAATACTGAAAAACAAGCACACCTGCTCTGCCCAATTCGTTCCCACTCACGCACCCTCTGACTTGATTCCAAAGTCCCATTATTTATCTAACAATTTGTTTATACTGTATAAAAGGCTTGTTGTTTATACAGACAGCTGACTTAAAATGATGGCTTGGGTCTTTTTAAATCATAGATCAAAAAGTAGAACAACTATAGTTAATACTGCTTGTGCTTGGACTGCCCGAAACCAAAACCAAAATGGCGGAATGAGGACACAAAATCAGCTACATTTCCTCTGCAGGGTCTGAGAAGCTAATCAATGGAGGAGTGGAATGGATTTAAGGAATTAATCTTCAACAGGCAGAGTTAAGTACTTCAATGCCGAAAACTGCCATCAACAGTTAAAATGAGGAATATTTAAAGGTGGATTAGGAACGGGGGTGGCACCTATGCCAGGAAAGTCAAGTTAGGTTTCCACTTGCTCTATTAACATAAAATTTGCATTTTTGACAAATCTACTTAAGCTCTTTAAAAGAGCCAAGTTAAGGAAAAATATTACATAAGGCAGGGCCTGGTGGCTCAACTCTGTAATCACAGCACTTTGGGAGGCTGAGGCGGGCGGATCACGAGGTCAGGAGTTCAAGACTATCCTGGCCAACATGGTGAAACTCCGTCTCTACTAAAAATACAAAAATGAGCCGGGTGTGGTGGTGGGCACCTGTAGTCCCAGCTACTTGGGAGGCCGAGGTAGGAGGCTCACTTGAACCCAGGCAGCAGAGGTTGCAGTGACCGCACCACTGCACTCCAGCCTGGGCAACAGACTTCATTTCAAAAAAAAAAAAAAAAAGAAAATACTACATAGCAGTTCGGAGCCCTCTCAGCTGCTGAGAGCTGAGCTCACCACACCTTCAGGACACACTGTCGGCACCAGCCTCAGGAAGGAATTTTTTCAGGTTTTGTCTCCTTCGTCCCTGATCCCTATTTCCATTCCTCCATCCCACCATGCCTCTATAGGTCGTCTCTATGAGTATATTTGTTTTTTATTATGATTATGGTAAAACGTACATAACCTAAAATTTCTTATTTTAACAATTTTTAAGTACACAGTTCAGTGGTCTTAAGTACATTCACACAACAGTGCAACCATCGCCACCACCCATCCCCAGAACTTTTAATCTTCCCAAACTGAAACTCCCATACCTATTTTTTTCTTCGGTGTATTTATGATGAATCTCTACTCATTAAACACTAACTCCCCATCCCCTTGCCCCCAGTCTCTGGCGACCACCTTTCTACTTTTCTGTCTCTAATGAATTTGAC
Organism: Symphalangus syndactylus; assembly: GCF_028878055.3. NCBI lineage: Eukaryota > Metazoa > Chordata > Mammalia > Primates > Hylobatidae > Symphalangus > Symphalangus syndactylus. The sequence goes on from NC_072430.2 coordinate 22,990,973, forward strand.
TACTCTAGGTACCTCTTATAAATGAAATGCATCTGTCTTTTAAAAAATACAGACTTGTAAGTATGCGTGCATTTTAAGTTTGCATAATATTATTCTATAGATATTCTGGAGATTTTTTTCCCTTTACTCCACACTGTTTAAGAGCTACTCCTGCTTACAAATGTCTCGCAGGTGGGCTACCTTGGGCTAGCTCCAGCGTACCAGTGGTCCCAGATGTAATTATTGGGGGACCTGGGGATAAGTGGATTCTCACTTTGGCCCTTCAAGTTCCCACCTGGCACCTCCAGAATGACCCAAGTCCACCCAAGTTGGTCCCCTGCCACTCCCCACTAGCAGGGCTCTGGCCACACTCCGGCAAGACCAGAGACTCAAGCTCCCGGAAGAACCCCAGGCACACCCTCAATTTACTAGCCCATAAATCAGGCATGATGCTTGACCTGGCTGACTCTCATTCGTAATTGCTTTTAAAACCATGGCTGAAAATTTCTAGGATGTTATGGAGAAAGGACAGGCCACATCTGACAATGTCCTGTCAGACCTAATTAGGCCACCTAAAAGGACTTTAGCCCTTTAATTGCTGGTTTGCAAATAGATGCTAATTAATTAAGTCAGATAGCGCTGTGGCTTGGAAACAGATTTAGCACCTTGCGTGGAGGAATGTATTTCAAAGTGAGAAAAGGATGTTCTTCAATCACTGCTTTTCCCCAGTAACCCTGGGAACTAGCAGAAAGCGCTAGGGCGTGGGCTTGGGGTTCAGACTGGCTTTGAGTCTTCGGTGGGAGCCAGTACTACATCTGTCCGCTGGTCCTTCCTCCTACATCCCTGGAACGCCAGCTGAGATTAAAGAGCCGGAGTATAAAACTCCCACCATGATGCTGGAGAGCTTGCCCCTGATACCCCATCCCTAATCCATGTACCGAGCCCCACCTCCAAATTTAGGGAAAGTACAAGTTCCCACTTTCTTCTGGTTTTCCCTCCCAAGCCTCTGTATATACCTGAAACCTGCCCACGTAACCCAAGGACTCCTCAAGCAGCCCGCAGCCATGGGCCCAGCACTGTGGACTGCTCCAGGGGCTGGAAGGAAATGTCCCTTCAGATGTGTACTCAGGGGTATGATATGTGACATATGTATGCATGCAATGCTCAATGTTGCTTTCTTTTTTTTTTTTTTTTTTTGAGATGGGATCTCACTGTGTTGCCCAGGCTGGTCTCAAACTCCTGGGCTCAAGCAATCCTCCCACCTCGGCCTCCCAAAATGCTGGGATTACAGGCATAAGTGCCTGGCCTCAGAGGTTTTGTATTGATGAGGTGAGCGATGATAAATGTTTGGAAGCCATGGATTTGGGGGCAGCCGAGTGCCCTGAGTTTCCTGTGGCTGCTGTTAACAAAAGAGCACAAACTTAGTGTCTCAAAACAACACAAATTTACGATCTGACAGCGCTGGAGGCCACAAGTCCGAAAGGAGTGTTGCTGGCCTAAAGCAAGATGGCGACAGAGCGGCGTTCCTTCTGTGGGCTCTGGAGGAGAATCTGTTTTCTTGTCTTCCGCTTCTAGAGGCTCCCAGGTTTCCTGGCTTACGCACCGGCCCCCACCCCACCATCACTCTGCCTTGCTCTCATAAGGACACTTGTGATTACGTCATTGCGCCTACCTGGATAACTCAGGATCCTTAACTGAATCCCATCTGCCAAGTCCCTCTCGCCATGGTAACATAGTCACAGGTTGTGGGGATTAGGACATGGACATCACTGGGGCCATTGCTCAGCCTGCTACATGTGCCTTCTCTGCTGCTCCACTAAGAAAAGTGACAAGACCCTGCACTGAGGCTTCCCGCCCTGGGTCAGTTATTGGCTGGCTTTGCAGAGACCCTGACCCGGGCCCGGGCCTTCCCTCTTACCATATGCCTGGACTCATTCAGCATCCTCCCAGCAGACCCTCAGATCTTCCTCTCCCGGCCTGACCTCTCCCTAGAGCTCTGACTCCACAGCCACTCCCACTCAGAAGTCTGAGAACATTACTGAATTAACGTGTCCCTGACTGCTCTCCTGCCCACCTCGCCCCCCACCCCCCACAGGCTTCTCCAGCTCCCCATCCAAGCAGAGCTGACGCTGAGACCCAGAAGTGCTTCTCCACTCCTCTCTCCCTGACCTCCCCATTGGTCCAAGCTGCCATCATCTCCCCCCAGGGAGGCTGCACCAACATCTGCCCAAGGACCTCCTGGCTTCCACTCCTGCCCCCATCCCAGCCCATTCTCCACAAGCAGCCAATACAAGCTGCTTAGCCAGCAAGGGCACGCCCTTCCTCCACGCCCTCCAATGGTCTCCCTCACTTAGGCCAAGACTCAATCTTTTGACAACAACCTCCCAGGTCTGACCCCATGTGGCCCTCTCTGTGTTCCTTCACAAGACACACTCACTCTCACCCCAGGGCCTTTGCACAGCTGCTCCTTCGACCTGGATTCTTCCTCTGCCTTTCCCAAGATGCAGGTGGTGTCACCTCCTCAGAGAGGCCTTCCCATGCCCCTCCCCATCCCTCTCACCTTTATTTCTTCATGGCATGATCTGATAGGCTCACCTGTTTACCTACATGCTGCCCGGCTCCCTCCACTGGAATGCCAATTCCATGAGGGCAGGGACTTTGTCTGCCTGTCAGTGCTGGCTCCTCAGTGCCTGGCACACAGTCAAGCTCCAGAAATGTATACTGAGTGTTATGAGTTGAATGAACTGTGTCCCCCCCACCAAAATTCATATGTTGAATTCCTAATCCTTGGTACCTTAGAATGGGATCTTATTTGGAAATAGGGTCATTGCAGATGTAATGAGCTGAGATGAGGTCATACTGGAGTAGGGTGGGCCTCTAATCCAATACGACTGGTGTCCTTATAAAAAGAGGAAATTAGGACAGAGACCGGCATACAGGAAGCACACCACGTGAAGATCAGAGTTCTGCAACCACAAGCCAAGGAGCTACCAGAAGCTTGGAGGGAGGCCTGGAACAGAACCTTCCCTAGCGCCTTCAGAGGGAGCACAGCCCTGCTGACACCTTGATCTTGAGCTTCCAGCCTCCAGCACTGTAAGAATCCATTTCTGTTGCTCTACACCACAGTTTGTGGTACTTTGTTATGGCAGCCTGGGAAGCTCACACACTGCATGAATGAATAGACAGATGCATGCATGGGACTAGCCAGGCTCTGACTCCAGCCTGGCTACCTCCAACCCTGTGTCCACTTCATCATCAGAGAGATCGTCGAAGTCAACCATCTCTTACTTGTCAAAAATATGTTATGGTTTCCTCTTCATTGGTGGAATAAAACCCAAACCCCACAGCACAGCAAGTGAGGCCCTGCACAGAACATCCTGACCCCATCAAATTTTCTACTCAATTTCCCTGCCTCCCTCAATCTCCTTGCATCTTCAGAGGCTGTTTACCTTTGCCAAAATCCCCCATTCTTGACCATGCTTCAAGGCCTGATAGCCCACTGTCCCCCCACACCTGCCAAAAGGAATGTACCCTTCCCAAATCCTTCTTGAACACTCATATACATCCTTCAGCTCAGCTCAAAAGACCTCCCCCAGCTCAAAAGACCTCCTCTGCAGAACCTTCCAACACCCCCACTCCCTCAGAGCATACTGACCTCTCACTGTGTTCCCAAAGTCCTTAGGCCTCTTAGGCCATGACCTGTAGCTCAGACACTGCTTGTGTCCAGCTGTCTTGGCCAGCAGGCAGTGAGCTCCTAGAGCGGGCAGGCACCTTGTCTTTCTCATCAGTGTCACAGTGCCCAGCACAGACCTGACAAAGGCGCCCACTGGGGGCCTGTTTGACAAATAACAGAACAAACCACAATAGGACCCTGTGGTTTTCCTGCTTATGTCTGACTCATTCATTCGTCAAACATGAAATGCACCTTGAGTGCACGAGACCCCTCGCTATTTGCAGTCCCTGCCAGAGGCCTGGTCCTTGTCTCACCCCTACCTTCCCAAGGGGCTTTGTGTCTTCCATGGGGGGCCCTTCCTCAAGCTTAGCCCAGTGATGTAGAAATAGGAAAGCAAAGAAGATGCTGTATTTTCCAAGGTATTCCTTCTGTCACCACCATCCACACAATGCAGGTTCAACATAAAAACCCACTATGAAGCACGGGGCCCAGTATGGTCCCTGCATGCAGTAGGTGCTCAATAAATGCCACGTGAAGGGAAGGGAACAGACCCTGCACGGCCTCCACCCCTGTGATTCCCAGACAGATGTCCTATTTTAGTGGGTTAACCACTTCATCCATCGCCAAGGCACTGAAGCCCCCGGTGAGGGGTGAGGGCTTTGGACCCCATCTGCCCTCTAACTTCCAGTCTCCTGAGTCAGGGCAGATAGGGGGCAGAATGAGCAGCCTCACTGCATGGCACAAAGAGCAGCTACTGCCTCTGCTGTGCTCTCAGTTGCCAAGTGGTGACCAGAGGGCATGCCAGCCTCCAGCTCCCAGGTGGCTAAGCCCATCATTACCCCAGCTCTGCCACTCCCTGGTGGGTGATGCAGAAACACCTGGGCTGCCTTCCAGGAGCAGCTCAGCCAGGTAAACCCTTGGGCACCAAGTGGAAGCAGGAAGCTGGTGCTTCCAGATGCCCCAGAGGCCCCCAGCTATGACCCAAGCAGCAGGCTGGCTTGGCAAGGACAGTCCCAGCTCGAGTGCCCTGGCTGCCTATGCCACACCCAGATTGTGCCAGGCCATGACCAGGCTTTGACCCATGCCCCAGCCCGGCAGCATCCTGCCGTGGTGACCCATTTTCCTGCCCAATCATAGGAGAGAGGAGGCTAAGCCTGAAGAACCAGGCATCTGTGCACACCCATTTTCAGGACTCTGTTGTCACAGGAAAAGCTCCAGCTAATCATCTCACATGGTTCTCACAGCAGCCCATGACACAGATGTGCAAAACGGTGCTGAGGGGGAGAGCGAACCAACCAAAGCCTCTTTGCTTTCCAAGAGGTGGAAGTGAGACTTGAACCTGGGGCTGTGTGGCCCCGACTCAAGCCACCCAGCCCTCACTCCAGGCTCCTCCTGCTCAGGGTTGAAGGGTCTTAGGCAGCCATCCCACCCAGTCCCCTGCAGGATGCCTGATGCCACGGCAACCTGGAAGGTGAGCTGATGTAACACAAAGAGCACTGAACTGAGAGTCCAGAGGCCTGGGTTCAAGTCCCAGGTCCATCTCAATCAGTACCAGCCCTTCCCTGTCTGGCCTCAGTTTCCCCACCTGCCCAAGCCCAGGGTTAGCCTGGCTCAGAGGGTCTCTGGGCCCCGTTCTGCGCAGACGAGACTCTCCATCAGGGATTCCTGAGTATTTTCTTTTCCCCGACCCCTAACTCATGCGCCTCACAACTTGAGGCATCCTCTCTACGTGGGTCCTGACTCCAAAGATGGAGACGGTCTAGTCACCCGCGGGGACAGACGACCTGGCCCCCCGTGCAACCCCTAGATCCCCTCGTGGGGTTGGGGCAGGGGCCAGGAGTGGAGTGGTCTTTTACGGCCGAGCCGTGGGGTGGGTGGGGCCGTGGACTCCTGACTGGGGGGCTACTTAACAAAGAGGAGGCGACCCATAGCGCTGCAGCCTCCCTGTCCCTGCTTCCGTCGAGGGCGCCCACCTAGCGCCGTCGAGGCGGCGCCCCGGGCCACCTGGGGCGGACCCGCTTGGGGCGGGGGCTCGGGGCCGAGCTGGACCTCCCCAGCTGCACGTCCACGGGGTACAGGGGGGCGCGACCTGGCCCCCAGTATCCGTCCGGACTCCGTATTTCAGGGGGTCGGAACACGGCGGGGGCGGGCTGGGGGCTGAGCCTCGCGTCCGACCCCCTTCCCGCGGGTGCACCCGCTCCGGCAGCGACCCCGCCCACCGCGCCGCCTGCCCGCTCCCCCTTCGCGATCCCCCACGATCACTGACCATAGTGACCGGAGCCGCCAGGCCAGGTCCCGCCCCAGCGAGGAGCGATCCGGTGCTGGAATGCCGCGGGAGGCGCGGGCGGGCTCCGCCGCTGGTTCGGTGGCAGGGACCTCGAGGACGTGGGGGCGGCGGCGAATACACCCGACCGCTCCGCAAACCAAAGGTTAGACCTCCACTGTGTCCCAGCAAGACACACGCCCCGCGATTGATGTCTCAGGCCGGCAATCAGGAGCCGGGACGCAGGACGTCATAGAAAGTGGGTGGGACTTCATGGGCCTTCAGCCTATGCTTTAGGGTCCATTTGACAGGATGCCTCCCCCTTTTAAAGACACAGAAAGCCTTTAACTAGCAGAGGAGTTGGCTCAACCCAGGAAGACAGGTCCTCGTTTGTAAAGGCTGAAGGGCTTTTGCGCAAACCTAAAATTGGAGTCTTCTGAAGGATTAGCTGGCCGTCATTAATTCATAAACAAGGTCACATAAGTATAGTTTGCACAAGATCAGAGGATAGGTGCTTAGGGAACACGTGTCCAATAACATTAAGTATGGCTTCTATATAATATTTTACCCTCTTCCAACTCATGAATCAGTAGGTTGCCACGCACCCAGTTAATGTTTGTTGAATGAATGAATGTCCAGGATCGTTGACTCTGTGGCTCTGGAATTGTAGGGATATCCGTGAACCAGGTCTAGATGACTCATCTTGCCTACAAGCTCATTATTAATGGACATCAAAATAGGAATATTTATCATTCAAAGATTCATTCACCAGCCCTTGAGTCCTGGAGGAGCTGCTTTGGGTGTGGGAGGGAGAGTTTGTAGGGGAGGGGGACTCAGTGCATTGCATGCATCCACTTCACAATATTAATATTTCCAGGAGCGTGTATTGAGCAATTCCCCTTCCTGCTGCTGCCAGCCCCACTCTTATTATGTAAGTCCCAGGTACCAGGCTAGGCTCTGGGCAAACAGACATCTGAGTCTTCCAAGCATGTATCATGTCCTGGGTAGGGAGTGTGAGGTCAATGGAGGCTCAAGGAGCAGTAACAATAGCAGGTAATTTTTTTACAGTTATTTATACAGTTATGCAGAACACCTACTATGTATCAGGTGCTATCCTGAACTCTCCACATATACAGAATTAATTTCCTCACAACTGGTTTATGGGGGTAGGTCCTGTTATTATTATCCCTATTTCACAGATGAGGAAAGGTGTACAGAGAGTTTAAGTTCCTTGCCTAAGTCACATAGCAGTCAAGTGGGATTCAGTCCCAGGCAGTGTGACTCCAGAGCTGGTTTCGAATTCACTCTGCATGTGACTACAGGGGCTGTGCTACCTGCCCCCGTTCCTGACTCCTGTTTGTCTTCAGGAGGTTTCTCTTTTTTGTTTTTTACAGCCAAGGAAGCCAGAGAGGTGACAGGAGCAGCCCAGTGCTGCTGAGCTAAGAAGTGGCCTGGCTGGGCTGGATCCCCGGACTCCTGACTCCCCAACCAGTTCTCATTCTAAGACATGTTAGCTTCCTTCTGTGGAGGAATGACTGAGCCAGGTTCCATGGCGTCTGGGTGAGGGGTGTGGGTGAAGAGTCTTTTCAGCCAAGGCTTTGAGGAGCCCTCAAGTTCGGCTGCACTAAGCCCCGAGCCCTGGGCCCACTCTCTGCCCTTCCTCAGGCCCCAGCAGTTCCAAACCAAGCCAGCATGGGAGAGTGGAAGGAGCACTGGGCTGGAGTCCATGAGGAATTCTGGGTCCCTGGGCTCTGCCACTCACTGCTGTGTGACCCCAGGCAATACCCAGGCCCTCTCTGGTCTTCTGGTTCCTCACTCAGTGAGAGGGTTGGACAATCTGGGTGGTTAAAAATGTTTTGTTTTGTTGTTTTAATATTTGTAGTAACGAAGGCTTTAAACACACACATACAATCTTACAAGAATCTCAGTGTATTTGTAACAGAATATTTCCTCAAATTCAGCTCAATTAGCAGGGAAAATGTAATTTCCTTAGTCTAACTAATCAGGATTCTTCGTAAGCTCTCTAAAGCCTGGTTGGAAGGAAAAAAGTTGCAGAAGGGCTCAGTGGGGTTTCAAGCTGGGTCTGCATGGAAAATGCGGACAGTGTCGTTAGGGGCTGCCCATGGCAGGGGATCCATGTGTTCTGTCTGGAATGAATTTCCTCCATCCTTCCTGCACCCCTTCTCCCTGTTGTTCAAGTGTCTGGGTGGACGGGTCGGGGAATGGCAGCTGGGGATTCACAAGTCCAGAGAAGCAGGAGGCTTTGGGTGTCCTGTCTTCCAGAAAAGGACCTGTGTACCTGGGTACTAGATGCCCCAGATTTGGAGGCTGGGTTCTGCTGCCCATGCCACTCATGGTCTGGCCCTTCTCAGCCTGGTCAGACCCAGAGAGCTCTCCCGGGTTGACGTCATCCCACTCTCTGCAATGGAGCCCCAACCCACCTTTCACACTTTCTCTCCCTGATTTCCCCACTTGTCCGATAATACATGAGCTTACAGGGATGGCTTTGAGGGCCTGGAAACTTCCTTGTGCTTTCACACCTCTCTGTACTTCGCTCCTCCTGGAATGTCCACTTGTCAAATACCACCTGTCCTTCAAATCCTGGGTCCTTGTCCATGAGGCCTTCCCGGATTGCCCAGATGGTCAAGAATCCCTTTGAATTTCCCCATCATGTCTGTCTTCCTTTGGTGTTGATCCCTTGCTACTGGGATTTGGAGGGAGCAGGAGGCCATGGTAATTATGAGTGTGGGCAGAAGAGTCAAGTATATTCATGTCATCCTTCCCATGGCATTACTCCTTGAGCAAGTCGTACCTCTCTGGGCCTCAGTTTCCTCACCTGTAAAGTGGGAGTGTTCATTCCTATCTCAAAGATTACATGAGATGATCGTGAAAAGCACTAACATTGTACTTGGCATTCAGTAAGTGCCTAATAAATGTGGGCTTTGCTTGGTGGCTATTCGGGGCCTGAGTCTCCTTCCTCCTGGTGTGACTAAGCCTAAAGGGGACAAGGTCACCATGAGGCCTGAGACTCGTGGCTTCTGTTAGCTGGTATAGATTTGCATGTGACAGGGAGGAGCCCCACCAAGGATGGTGTCTGGGTGCCTGAAAAGGGGGTTGTCTGCCGTTCCCCTAGATCAATGGAATGAAGCTATGATGGAGGCATTTCAGGCAGCCACATCCATGCTGGCAAGAGCGGCCATTTTCCTGATGCTGGTTACACTGTGCTATTTTATTCACTTGACAATGCCTTCCCCACCCCACCAGCTGCGGGAAGGGTGCTTGGTAGGAAGACTAGGCCCCCAGGATGTAAAGCACTTCACCTCCATGCAGAGTGCGGGCTCGACTCAGACTTTGAGTTTCCTCTGCTGGGTGTCAGCACTCTCCTCCTGCAACCTTGAGCTGGAAAACTTGTTGAGATACAAATTCAGGTGTTGTTTCACTGCTGGGAAAGATCAAAAAGAAGAGCTAGAATTAGCCCTCTCCTCACTCCTCCCTTGCCCCAGTCCCAGGGAGCAGAGCTGGGGGCTGGCCCTGGAGCCAATGGCTGTCCTGGCTCCCACCCCCAAGGGCAAAGGTGAGAAAGAGGCTTTTGTTTTTGAGAAAAGAGGATCTTTCTAGGAAGAACAGTGGGATTGGGGGATTAGAGAATGGGGAGGTGGATCTGGCTGAGTAGGGAGAAGTTTCTGGAATCCAGGAAGGGTAGAAGCACATGTCCTAGGACAGAGGAGACTCGTCGTGCATGCAGTACAGTGACTCATCACTCACAAGTCACGTGTTGGATCCCGAGAGGACAAGCCTGTATTGCGTAAGGGAACTCGGGCCCCTAGCCTGGCAGAGACTCCTTTGTCCTTCCCTTAGGAGCATGTTTTGGGTGAGGGGTGTGGCAACAAGGCAAAAGGCATTCATTCAACATTCCACAAAGAGTTACTGGACATCAACTATGTGCCAGGCACCCACTGCCCATCACTGCATGAAACTGACGAAAGTCGCTGCTGTCACTCAGCTTACATCCTCCTGGGGAAATAACCTCCAATTGTTCTGCACTAAGTTGCCCTGGACTACGCCACCCCAATGGCGTTGGGGGTGAAGATGGGGAGGGAGTTCCCCCAAATAACTGAGAGTTAATTTTCCACCAGCCCAGGGATACAGGATATACAGTGAGTTCGTTTTTGAGAGGAGAAACAAAAGAACTGTGGGATTTCTTGAACCCCCAGAGAGGGCCCCAGAGGAGGCATGAATGGCTTTTCAAGTGTGAGGCAAGAAAATTGGGAGGAGAAGTCATTTTATAAGGCTAGGTTAGGACCATGGCATAATCCCCTCTTCAGTTTACACACAGCCCCAAGAGGGTAATAGATGGACCCATTTTCCAGCCATTCACCCCTTTGCGGGTTCCCCCAGGGCCTGGGTTTTGAAAACTAGTGTTTTTCAGCTCACATGGCAAATGCTTGTAACCCGTCCAGCCTCCTGGGCTGGGCAAGAAACCATCTCTAGTTTCTATGGGAGAAGGTGCATTTGCTGTGGTTTTCAGAAAGGCCAAGACCAGTAGCAGGAGGTCCCCAGGCTTGGAGAAGGCTGCCTGTTCCTGCCCTGTCGTCGCTCCCTGTGGTGGGCACAGAGAGCCCAGCTCCCAAAGGCAGCTGGAACACATTCTAGCGACGAGACCTTGGGAAGATTATGTGACCTCTGTGATCAGTAGCCTGTAAATGGTTCCCAGTGACTACCCGCCCCCTCTATCTCCTGTGTTCAAGCCCTTGGGTAATCTCTTCCTTTGAGTGTGGGCTGGACCTGGTGGCTTGCTTCTAACCACTACAGCACAGCAAAGTGATGGGCTGTCATTTCTGAGATTAGGATTCCCAAAGCCTGTGGCTTCCAGCTTGCTGGCTCACCCTCACTCCCTCAATTGCTATGTTAGGAACTGCTCTATGGAAAGATCCACAGGGCCGGGAGCTGAGGGAGACCCCCCACCAACAGCTGGCAAAGAAATGAGGCCTTCAGTCAAACAGCCAGGAGGAACCTCATCTGCCAATGGCTGTGGGAGTGAAATTGGGAGCTGATTCTCCCTGGTCGAGCCTTCAGGTGAGACTGCAGCCCTGGCTAACAGTTTGATCGAAGCCTCTGGAAAGACCCAGAGCCAAAGGACCCTTCTCAGCCATGACCAGATCCTTGGCCCATAGGAGTAAGATAATAAATGGTCATTGTTTTGCTAAGCTTTGGGATAGTTTGTTAGGCAGCATTAGATGACTAACACAGCCTCTCTTGTTCCCAGCCTCAGTCTGTTCCTCTATGGCACAGGTTAATGATACATCTCTAGGTTATTATGTGGATGAACACAGCCTTGGAGACACCTCCCCAAACTCCCACTGGAGGCAGAGTAGATATTCTACAGCACATTCCTCCCCACTGCTCTAGTTGCGCAAATCAATGTCTAATTGCAAATTATTGCAAGTGCTGGGGAAGAAGAGAACAGGAAGCTATAGAGCAGATGAGCAAGGACCTGGCCTGTCTAGCAGGGAGGGGAGGCTTCTCAGAGGAGGTGAGTTTTGAGCTGAGGTCTAAGGATGAGTTGGAAGAGGCTTCATTTGTCCTTTTCCCTGTCCCCACCCTGAGAGTCTCTTCCTTAGCACTTTGCTATTTCCCATCCTAGCATTTCCTACAGTTCGTGATTATTCCCATGTATCTGTCCACCTGTTAGATAATAAGCTCCAAGAAGGCAAAAACTAGGTCACCACAGTACACTGAGTACCTAGCACAGTGCCAGGCACGTAGCAGGCACTCAGGAAAAATGCCCTGAATAAATGAGTGGGAGTAGGCAAGGGCTAAATGGACAACAGTACAGTTAGCTAGGACAGCATCAGTGAACCTCCTGAAAAGGAGCCTGGTGAATTCTAGCAACTGGGAGGAGCCAGTCTGGCTGGGGCACAGGAATAAAGGGGGAAAGTGAGTGCTGCATATCAGGCTGAAGGGGTGGCCAAGGCCATGCAGGCTTTGTAGGCATTGGAAAATGGATTGACATGTGGGCAATAGGGAGCCGTGGAAGGGGCAAGAGAGAGGGTGGGCATGACCGAATTTGTTTCTTTGAGGAATTGCTGGGGCTGCTGGGAGGAGAATGGGTTTGAGAGGGCAAGAGTGGAAGCAGAAAACCAGGAAGGTGGCTGCTGTAGTGGTCCAGGGCAGAGATGGGTGTGGTCAAGTCCAGGTGGGGCACAGAGATGGGGAAAAGTGGAAAAGGGTCCAAGAGCAGGAGGGGACATGGACAGGGCTTGGTGGTGGGCTGGATGTGGAGCTGCAGGAGAGCGGGGGCCTGCCTGGCTGGCTGAATGGGGCAACTGGACACCAGCGCAGCGCAGCCTCTATTAGACGGAGCAGAGCGCAGTGCCTGAGGGAATTCCCCAAATAACGTCTCCCAGAACATAAAAAATGGAAAAGTTCGAAGCTTTGTGATTTCTAGAAATGCTCCAGGCCCCTGGAGAGCAAAGCTCAGAAAAACTTGGGCTTGGAGTGGTTGGTAAAAACTTCTTGAAACAGGAGCCTGTGTTTACAGATAGTGGAGGCTTGTGTGGGGTGAGGGCAGCTACTCCGTAGAGGTCCCGGGTCTCCGAGCTCTGCCAGGCGGGACTTGAAGTGCAGCTTCCTGGATAATTTATTTTACTGTGAGATTGTTACAAGGACAAAACATAATTTTTGTGCTAGAGCAACACATTATGAAATAGAATGCAAATTCACTTATATAAAATTTTCTGATGAAACTGCAAAGAAATCCTGTGCTTCCCCTCCAGCCTCCGCACCAGTGCCCTGCAGGTCCGGGTTCACTCTCCTTTGCTGTTAGGGATGTTGGGGGGAAAGTTTGAGAAGCTTTGATCAGGAAAAGCATCCCAGCCTTAAGGTTAGCCAGACTTGGGTTCTGCTGCCTGTTTGCTGTGTGACCTTGAGCTAATTACTGTCTCCCTCTGAGCCCAGGCATCAGTGTTGGTTGCCCTTGAAAGCACCTGCCTTTCACAGGCTGACCACTTGTTCCTCTCAAACTGGCTTTTCGACTCTCACAATTCTCACCTTTATAGCATTTGCTGGAAGAAAATTAAAGTTTGTTCGTCTTCTAGATAGCAGCATCTTGCCTAACATAATTTCTTATAGGTGCTCATAGGAAATAGAAAAATTGAAATCAATCATGCAGAAACAAATAATTACGGAGGACCCCTCACACTATATCCAGTGCAGGATGTGACAGTAAAATTTAAATTGTTAGAGGTCTTATATCAACTTTTTGAAAATTTTTTTTTAATTTTTTTATTTTTTTTTGAGACAGAGTCTCGCTCTGTTTCCCAGGCTGGAGTGCAGTGGCGCGATCTCAGCTCACTGGAAGCTCCACCTCCCAGGTTCACGCCATTCTTCTGCCTTGGCCTCCACAGTAGCTGGGACTACAGGCGCCCGCCACCACACCCGGCTAATTTTTTGTATTTTTTTTAGTAGAGACGGGGTTTCACTGTGTTAGCCAGGATGGTCTCGATCTCCTGCACTGGTGACCCGCCCGCCTCGGCCTCCCAAAGTGCTGGGATTACAGGCGTGAGCCACCGCACCCAGCCTTGAAATCCTTTCAATGATGTGCTACACTGCTCTATGTAAAAGAAAAGAAAGTTAGAGAGCTCTCGACGTCACCCCCTCATCAGCCAATTTTATAGCTATCATGAGATCTTATTTTTAGTCAAATCTTCCCAAATCCATTCTCTAGAATTGGTGATAATCTATCCAGCCACTGTGAATAATCTAGGAACAGACAGTAATTTAAATACAAGCACACGCACACACAAACACACCGCCCCAGGGTGCCCATCCGGTTTTTCTAGCCCTTCCCATCCCAATTCCATGTTAAAGGTCAGTAGGGCCAGGGGTCTGAGGGACTTGAAAGGGCCCCATGGGCCTGTTTGGCTGCACTCAGCCCAGGACAAGTCCTGCTGGCTCCCAGGAGACAGATGCCACCCTCGGCTTGGCTCATGAGACTTCTCCCTCCATATTCCTTGGCAGCAGCCCGGGGTGACTGGTGACAGAATTCCTGTGATTTATGATGCTGTGGAGGCTGGGCGAGGGAACTCTTCCCCCAGTAATTCCCCTGGAAAACTCATGGGCACTTGGCCGGCTTCGCAGGGCTCCTCCAATGGGTGCTAGAGAGGCAGCTCATCCCGGGAGGTGGTGTGGTGCCCTGTGCACAGGACATAGTTGATCCCGAAGACCAAGTTGTAGCTAATATTCTTCTGCCCCCCCTTAAATATCCCTCACTTTTGACTTCTACACCTTCCTTAAAATGTTCACTTAGAGATTCACTCCTGTGCTTGAGAATTTCATTCATTCATCATTTGTTCTGAGGACATAAGGATGTCCAGCACAGATTTACCGACGGCCTGTTCTGGACTGGGCTTCGCACTGGGTTCTGGGTATGTGGTTAAGACAAAGCTTTTCCTCTTGAGAACTTCTCCTTCCAGTGGGGGAGAGAAGAGTGTAAACAACTAAGTGATGACTGTAACCAGGCAGGTGCTCTCGGGAGCCTGTGGGAGAGGCTGGAAGCCCAGGGAAAGCTCTGCTGTCTCTGCCTAGGGCAGGGGCAACTGGCAAGGCTTCCTGGAGGAGGTGAGACAGGAAGTGGCCAGGGAAGAGAGGGATGGGAAAACGACCATCAGGGCAGAAGGAAACTCCCCAAAAGCACACTCAGGACTGGGGCTTATCCCGCCCTGTGTCCTGCAGCTTCAGTGTGTGTCCACACCAGTGCAAGCTGGGGGTCGAAGTTTGGCTGGCTGGGGGCCTCATGTCTCTTGGGTCACAGCCCCTGCAGCAGAAGCCCTGGATGATGCCAGCTGTCCACAAGAGTCACTTTCTCCCCAGAAGGCAATGCTAGACTCACACCCACCTCAGAGCAAATCAGACCAGCGCTTGCAACCTTTACTGCTCACACGGACCGCCTGGGGACCTCACGTGAATGCAGATTCGGCCTTTCTCACAAGCTCTCAGGGGATGCCCACGATGTGGTCCTCAGACCACACCTGGGCAGGGATACACAATAACACACTCATCCCTCGATTCTGTCTATGGGCTGTCTTCCATTTGCACTCGAGCCGTCAAATCTGCCTCTAGATCACGATTCACTATCATGCTCCCTTCAGCCTATAGTGGCTGAGAGCTCTAACTCTGAAAGGAGACAGACATGATGGCTGTGTGACCTTGGGAAAGCCTTTAACCTATCGGGGCCTCATCTGTACAATGGGATAAACACTCCTGCAGGGAAAGCTGCCTAAGCTGTAATGAGCTTAGCATCCAACAAGCATCCCACACGTTAGCTCCTGTTCTTACAGTTCCTTTACTACTGAACTGTCCTGTGACAGTGACAGTGGTTCAATTTGGAGCCCAATGCACTTGAATTCATGTCCAGGCTCAACCACTGACTGTCTGTGTAACCTCGGACAAGGCACATTTTCACACTGAGCTGCAGTTTCCTCCTATAAAAGGGGATTAGGAAAAACTTTCTGGCTCACAGATTGCGGGGACAAGTCAGGGACGCACTCAGGTGGCCAGTAAGCGGCATTCTGGTACTCTGCGAGGAACCTAACTCCCTTGTTCAAGCACACACGCACCTGTTCCTTCAACACCGAACGCCACCTGCTTTGTGCCAGCCCCCCAGTTGGAGACAAAGGACACAGGGCTCCTGCCCTCAGCGTGTGCACTGTTCACGGTGCTGGAGAGCAGGTGGGGACCTGAGACTCCCTCTCTTGGATCTGTGAATTCAGCATCCCATGCATGACTGAGTCCTACAGAAAGTCCAGCAGCCGCCAGTGAGGGGTGAGCAAGTTTTGGCAGCAAAGGGCACGGCAACAGTGCCAGCACCTTCTGGAGACTTCAGTCAAGGGAAATGGGGGAACCCCCGGGTTTGGAGATGTTTGAGACGTTCCCATGGAGTGCCTTTGGCCAGACTGGCACTTACAGCCTTGGAGCACGGGCCTCCCAAGTGGCCTGGCTGCTCCTGAGCCAAGAGCAGGGTTGGGCCGGGCATCTGGCCCCCAGTGAAGGGGGTGGGAGTGGGGCTGGAATGCCCAGCACCTTTTCAGCTGAGGCCATGGCAAGGAAGCCTCTCCAAAATATTTCCTGTAATCCCTGTCTGGCCAGCCTCCTTACCTGGAGAATAGGACTCAGGTTGGGACGCCAAGATTCAAGGTTAGAGACCAAAGGGGACTCTTCAGAGATCAGGAGCCAGTGGTGGCAGTGTCAGGGGCAGGTGCTCATACAAGACCCAGAGTTAATGAAGTTTGAGAAAACCCAGTATGTGGGGCGCCGAGTACCTTTCTCCAGAGACCTGAAGACAGTTATGTGGGTGAAGGATTTGACAATTCCTCTTGTTCTTGGGGACACCAAGGGTGAGGATCGGTGAGGTGCCAAGAAGAGTTGGTTTCTAATTTTTTAATACAGTATTTCTTTCTGGTTATAAAAACATGTCAATCACAGAAACTTTAGAAAATACACAAAAGTATAAAGAAGAAAATAAAAAAATCCTACAATCTGGAGGTGAGGATCGGTGAGGTGCCAAGAAGAGTTGGTTTCTAATTTTTTAATACAGTATTTCTTTCTGGTTATAAAAAACATGTTAATCACAGAAACTTTGGGAAATACACAAAAGTATAAAGAAGAAAATAAAAAAATCCTACAATCTGGAGATAACCACTGTTAACATGGCAGAGCTCTTCTCCACTTTTATGCATCCCAGCATTTCTGACACAGGATCCGTGCCCTTGGATGGCCTGGTTTCCCACAAGGGGGTGATGCTTAGGTTGGAGAAAACACAGAATTTGAACAAGTGTGCAGGTGTATCAGGTAGCTATTGCTATCATGCTGTGTGACAAGCAACCTCAAACTTGCCCTGGCTTACAGGTAGAAGCAGCATTTGTCTCTTGCTCATGAGTCTGTGGGTTGGCTGAGGATTGACTGATTTAGGAGCATCCCAGCTGCAGGTTGGGTCCATGTCTGCTCCACATGACTCTCATCCTCCTGGAACGAGGTGGGCTCCCTGAGGCAGGTTCTATTCATGGGCGAGCTCACGGGTGACAAGTGCACTGCACAATTATGTTTTAAGCCTCCGTGTCATAATCCACTGATATTTTATTGGCCAAAGCACACAGCCAACCCAAGTCAAGAGATGGGGATGACTATTCTGTCCGCCAGGAGGCCCTGGCAAGAGTGTGGATGTACACTACTGGGGCTGATCATTTCGTCTGCTACACTAGGTGGGTCTAATATTTGCTGCTATCCCCAAGGGTCTTGATCCTCCTGCTTGGAACATTGTTTTAGTAGATTTCCTTCTACTCTTATATATGTATAATTTTTACTAAATTGAGTTTCTATTCTACCTTTTGAAAACTCCTTCTTGGTTTTTGTTTTCACTTAGCTTTATACCCTGTACATTTTTCTAACATTAAATATTTTTGAAAATATATGAATGGCTGCAGAATCATAACATGTTTTGGCATAATTCATTAATCTCTTCTTCTAGGATACTTAGGGTTTTCCAGTTGGGGCTACTATAAATAACAATGTAATGAACATCTTTGTGTAGAAACTTTGTTGGCATCTGTCATGGGCATTTCTTGCTTCTGTTTGCCCAGTGCCAAGTCCAACCTCCCTCTGAATTCAGTGAGTCAGTGCCCTGATTTCCCTTTGGGGGAACCGCCCCTCACCTACTTTGAGTCCATGTAGTTCATGTGGCATCCATCACTGGCTCCCGGGGAATGGCCTCTAGCTACGAAAGGTATTCCATCTCATGAAATCTCAAAAATTGGGCCCAGGCCTGGCCATCCAGAGTACGGAATCCCCTTCATTACAGAGATTAGTTCAGGAATGACACAGTGCCTAGTCCTGGCTAATTAGTGGTTGTCTAAAAAGAGGTGCATGACCCAAGGTGATCTAATCAGAGTGAATCCTGAGACTGGTCAAGGAGTAGCTAGGAAGAGGCATTCTCTCTTCTCTGACTTCTGCTTCAGAGGGTGCTGGCAATCCTGAAAGTGCTGGAAGCATCTTGTTTACACTGAGCCTGAGAATAAAGCCAAGACCTGAGCGATCAAACTCAGAAACGAAGAGACTGGATTCTGCTAACATTGTACTCCTGATTAACTGTGCCTCCAGCAAGAATCCCTGCTCTTTTCAGTTTCAGAAACCAATGTGTTTCATTTGTCTCCTAAACTGAGTTGTGCTTTCTACAACTTTCAACCAAATAATAGCTCGGTGCTATTGACGGAAGTTCCTGAGCTGGAATTTCAGTTGTCCCTCAGTGTCTGTGGGGGATTGGTTTCAGGACTCCCCCAACACATATCAAAATCCTCAGATACTCAAGTCCCTGATATAAAATTGTGCAGAATTTTATGCACATCCCCTCACATACTTTAAATCATCTCTAGATTACTTTTAATATCTAATACTATGATGCTGTATAGTTGTACTATATTTTTAAAATTTTATGTTATTTTTAATTGCAGTAATTTTAATTTTTAATGTTTTTCTTTTTTTCCTGAATTTTTTTTTTTTTGAGACAAAGTCTTGCTCTGTTGTCCAGGCTGGAGTGCAGTAGTGCCATCTCGGCTCACCGCAACCTCTGCCCCCTGGGTTCAAGCAAGTCTCCTGTCTCAGCCTCCCGAGTAGCTGGGATAACAGGTGCACACCGCCATGCCCAGCTAATTTTTGTACTTTTAGTAGAGATGGGGCTTCGCCATGTTTCACTGGCTGGTCTTGAACTCCTGACCTCAGGTGATTCGCCCTCCTGGGCCTCCCAAAGTGCTGGGATTACAGGCATGAGCCATCTTGTTGGCTCACTCTTGTTGCCCACTAGCTCGGCTCACTGCAACCTCTTCCTCCCTCATGAGCGATTCTCCTGCCTCAGCCTCCCAAGTAGCTGGGATTACAGGTGCACGCCACCATGCTCAGATAAATTTTTGTATATTTTTAGTAAAGATGGGATTTTTTTCTGAATATTTTTGATCTGGGGTTGGTTGAATCTGGAATATTTTTGATCTGCGGTTGGTTGAATCCAAAGATGTGGAATCTGTGTATACAGAGGGCTGACCATACTGAGCTGAAGGACATAAACATTTTTTAAGCCTCTCAAGACCTCTTAGCAAATTGTTTTCCAGAGAATTTATGCAAACAATTCTACAGTGAGCCTATCTTAAAAGCATTTGTCTGTTGCTTTATTTTGATAGGCAATAATTGTATGGTTGAAATATTTTTATGTTTATAGGCCATTTTATTTCATGGTTTGCTGAATATGAGCAACTGGTGTCAATTTTTTTTTTTTTTTTACTTTATAAGAGCTCTTTAAATATCAAAACATTGATCCTTTCCCAAATTCCTCACCATTTCCCCCCAGCTTATTGTCTTTTGATATTTTGATGTGCTCTGAAGTAGATGTATTTGTAAATTTTTTTTTTTTTTTTTTTTTTGAGACAGAGTCTCACTCTGTCACCCAGGCTGGAGTGCAGTGGTGCAATCTCAGCTCACTGCAACCTCCGCCTCCTGGTTCAAGTGATTCTCCTGCCTCAGCCTTGTGGGTAGCTGGGATTACAGGTGCCTGCCACCATGCCTGACTAATTTTTTTGTATTTTTAGTAGAGACAGGGTTTCGCCATGTTGGCCAGGCTGGTCTCGATCTCCTGACCTCAGGTGATCCACCTGCCTTGGCCTTCCAAAGTGCTGGGATTACAGGTGTGAGCCACTGCACCGGGCATATTTGTAACTTTTATGTGGTCAGATTGTTTTTGGGTGTTATTCCTGTCATTTCCATGCTTTCAAAGTCCTTCCCTATTGAAGACCAGGTGAATATGGACCAAGTTTTCTTCTCTTTGACATTCACGACTGGGCATGGTGGCTCACACCTGTAATAGCAGCACTTTGGGAGGCCGAGGTGGGCAGATCACTTGAGGTCAGGAGTTCAAGACCAGCCTGACCAACATGGTGAAACCCTGTCTCTACTAAAAACACAACAATTAGCCGGGCATGGTAGCAGGTGCTTATAATCCCAGCTACTCAGGAGGCTGAGGCAAGAGACTTGCTGGAACCCAGGAAGAGGAGGTTGCAGTGAGCTGAGATTACACCACTGCACTACAGCCTGGGCTACAGAGTGAGCCTCTGTTGAAAGAAAGAAAAAGAGAGAAAGAAAGAGGGGAAGGGAAGGGAAGGGAAGGGAAGGGGAGGGGAGGGGAGGGGAGGGGAAGGGAGGGGAGGGGAGAAGAAGGTGAGAGGAAGGGGAGGGGAGGGGAGAGGAAGGGGAGGGGAGAGGAGAGGAAGGTAAGGGAAGGGGAGAGGAAGGTAAGGGAAGGGGAGGGAAGGGAGGGGAGAGGAAGGGGAGGGGAGGAGAAGGGAGGGGAAGGGAAGGGAAGGGAGGGGAGAGGAAGAAGAAAAGGAAGGAAAGGAAGAGACATTCAGATGCCCAGTGTTTCTCTGCCTATGATTGGAGAGCTGTCTGTGTTGGAATCACCTGGGGAGATTGCTAAAAATCCAGATTTCTGGGCCTCACCCTAGAAATAGAGCCTCTAAGAGGAAGCCGCAATTCTCTCCATATTTTAGCAAGTCTCACTTGTGGTTTCAGTGAGCACTAAAGTTTGAAAACCACTGCTCAAAAGAATGATAGGACACAATTTGAAAAAAAAACACAATCCAATTCCCCCCTCCCAAGAGCCAACTTCCCCAGCACCAGCCATTTGGCAATAATCCAATTCTTCCAGGATGGTCTGTGGGAAGAATTTTCTCATGCTTGAAATTGCTTAAAGCTGGGATTCATTGGCAGGTAATGAGCTCTTGGTCTCAAAATGTCCAAGCCTGGGACTGTTGGTGTCTTGGAATCCCATGGTCCAGTTGGAAGGTCAAATGAAATGACATTTCATAAGGTACCTGAACTAGTGCTTTCTATTTTTTCTCCAAATGCCCTTGAAGGTTTTTCTCCAGCTAATCTAGAACCTATGAGAAAAGTGCTTTGAAGGTGCAGGGTCATGGGGGAGTGAGCTTTCCTGTAAGGCAAAAAGCTGAGAAAGGAGAAACAGCATTCTGGTACTTACCAGCAGCCTGAGGTAGCCGCGCCGTTAAGCGCAATGCCCTGTGTCCGATTCATGGCCCCAGCCCTGCCCAGGGGAGGCTGGGAGCTCCCAAGGTACCCAGATGCTGGCTGCAAATGTCGATTGGTGGCCAGGCCATTGCTACGCCAAGCAACTGTTCCAATCACCCTCCTCCCCAAGCAGTGTGACAAAATGTCTGAGCTAGATCAAGAACGACAGGTGCACAGCAGGCAGGTGACAGGGGACAGAATGACATACAGCCCTCGAAGGCACAGCCAACAAGCCAGAGAACTGCACCCTGGACGTAGAAGGCGGTGCTCTCTCCAGCACCTCCCCGGAGGTCAGACAGGATTAGGGCAGCCCTCCTGGAATGCTCGGTCCAGCCCCATCGTGCAGAGGGAATTCCGAAGTCCAGGCAGGGGGAGTTGGTGGTCACGGTGGGGCAGTGCCTGGCTTCAGCATGTAGGATTTGCCATTACTCTAAAGCAGTGGTTTTCAAAATGTAACCCCAGGCCCAGCAGCATCTGCCACATCCGGGGACTTGTTAGAAATGCAGATTCTAGGGCCTGGAAGCTCTGGAGGTGGGTCCACACTCTGCATTGATACAGGCCTTCCTGATGCGTGTTCAAACCTGAGAACCACCAGCTTAATCCTCTGCACTGGAGAAGATTAATGGGATACTTTAGCTTGCTTTGGAAAGAGTGGGAAAGACAGAGAACAGAGGCATGAGTGTGTGAGGCTCCCCTTGCACCGCCCTTGATGGAGTCTAAACCTCAGCCTGGCATTTGGGGCTCCACGTCCCAAATGTGGTCCCCCAGCCCACCTTCTCAGACTGCTCGGGGGGTTCTGCATGCTCCAGCCGAAATGCAAGTCCCTACTCTGGCGTTTCTGTCCCTTTTCTTTAGTGCAGCCTCTTCCTTCTGAAATCCCACTCAAGCCCTACCTGAGGTGCCCTCTTTCCTCTGAAGGTCTATGAGATAAGAAACTCGAAACAGCGGCTCCCTCCTGGCTCTCCTTTTAAAAACTACACTACTCGCAGGGCACGGTGGCTCACACCTATAATCCCAGCACTTTGGGAGGTCGAGGTGGGTGGATCACCTGAGGTCAGGAGTTCGAGACCAGCCTGGCCAACATGGTGAAACCCCATCTCTACTAAAAATATAAAAATTAGCCAGGCATGGTGGCACGCACCTGTAGTCCCAGCTACTTGGGAGGCTGAGGCAGGAGAATCACTTGAACCTGGGAGGTGGAGGTTGCAGTGAGCAGAGATTGTGCCACTACACTCTAGCCTGGGTCACGGAGCAAGGCTCAGTCTCAAAAACAATGACAACAAACAAACAAAAAAACACTCCCAAATATAACTACACTACTCTTAAAACCTGGCCACAATCAGCCTTCCTTCTTCCACGTGTCTTTCCTATTTAACTCCCTGGCCAAGCCTGACTCATCCCCCATCCTCTCCCAGCAGCACCTGGAGTCAAGCGGGCTTTCCAGTTTCTTGGCTGATAGTCAGCATCTTTTCTAAAACTCCCTTTTGAAAGTTCATGTGCTGACTCACCACTGTTCACAGCTCAGCAGCTGCTCTTAACTTTCTGCCTTTACCTACATAAATTAACAGCAGCTGACCTCTAGAGCTGAATTATTTTGGGGGCTGTGGTGGTTGCTAGAGTGATTTTACCCCAGTGGTACAACGAAAGCAAGCAAGTGCCTTCTATGCAGACCTGGCTTTTCCAAACTTGACCTAGAATGTCAGACTGGAGTGGGGGGCTTAAACATCCTCTCACCACCACCCCCCTTTTTTTTTAAAGACAGGGTCTCGCTCTGTCACCCACACTGGAGTGCAGTGGCACAACCACGGCTCACTGCAGCCTTAACCTCCCAGGCGCAAGTGATCCTCCCACCTCAGCCTCCTAAGTAGCTGGAATCACAGGTGTGTGCCACCATGCCTGGCTAATTGTTTTATTTTTTATAGAGACAGGATCTCCCTGTGTTGCCCAAGCTGGTCTCGAACTTCAGTGCTCAAGTGATCCTCCTGCCTCTGCCTCCCAAGGTGCTTGGGATTATAGGTGTGAGCCACCATGTCCGGCACTCTCTCCCAATTTTACAGGTAGAAAAACCAGCCCAGAGAGGGGCCTTGCCTTGCCAAGGTCTTCCTGAGAGTACCAACCATTCCAGGCAGCTCAGACACCTGCAGGATGGGCAGAAGGTACCAACCTGGTACTCAACTTCTGGAAGCCAGTGATGAGATGCCCCCTACACATTCAGCACTCCCGTTAGCTCTGCAGACTGCTGTGGGCAAGGTGAACTCCCATGGATCCCATGGCCCTGGTGGCTCTCTTTTTTTTTTTTTTTTTTTTTTTGAGACAGAGTCTCGCTCTGTCGCCCAGGCTGGAGTGCAGTGGCGCAATCTCGGCTCACTGCAAGCTCCGCCTCCCGGGTTCACGCCATTCTCCTGCCTCAGCCTCTCCGAGTAGCTGGGACTACAGGCGCCCGCCACCACGCCCGGCTAATTTTTTGTATTTTTAGTAGAGACGGGGTTTCACCGTGGTCTCGATCTCCTGACCTCGTGATCCGCCCGCCTCGGCCTCCCAAAGTGCTGGGATTACAAGCGTGAGCCCTTGGTGGCTCTTTAAAGTGCCCTGTGACTGGGACATTCCCAACAGCCAAGCATCC
Source organism: Symphalangus syndactylus (assembly GCF_028878055.3). Lineage (NCBI taxonomy): Eukaryota > Metazoa > Chordata > Mammalia > Primates > Hylobatidae > Symphalangus > Symphalangus syndactylus. Next base: position 23,014,631 of record NC_072430.2, read on the forward strand.
GTCCAAAGCTCCTCAGTCTCAGGAACCCACCGTGAAAGTGAGAGACACAGCCCCGGCTCCCAGGAGGGAGTCTTCGGCCCAGGGTCTTCCAGCCTGGCTGCTGCCCCCAACTCGGGAACCTGCCTCTCTCTCCCCGATCCAGGCAGGCCTTACCTGGATCACTGACAATCCCCCAGGATGGGGAGCAGCACCCCCAACCCCAACTAAGCCCAGGACCCTGACCACCCCCTCAATGCCCCCAGACTCTCTCCCGATGGCTTAGAGGTGTTAGTAGCAAGAAAAGGAGGCAGGCAGGTAAGGAGAGGTCGGGATGCCACAGGGCCTGCAAGGCGCAGGCTGGTCAGTACAGGCTGGAGCACTCTGAAGCATGGGGCCTGGGACAGGGTGTCCTGGGGGTGGAAACCCGGCTCCTTGGACATTTTCTGAAGGGTTTGGGGTGTCCTCTGAGCCACTGGTCCCTGAAGCTGTCCCATGACCAGCACACTTTGGGTTCCGTGAGCAGTGCGATCAGTCTTACAATCTCCATTTTGTCCAACATGAACTCCTGGGAGGGAAAATAAATCTCTCACCTAACAGTGTTTTGGCCTTTGGACGCTGCTTCCTAGGTACCAAAGCATCATCAAAGGCTGACCTACTTCTCCTTTAACTCTCACAAGTGCCCTGCAAAGAATGTGGTATCAACGCCACTGGGCAAATAAGCAAACGGAGGCTCAGAGAGGTTAAGTGACTTGTCTGATGTGGCACAGCCAGGAGTGACAGAGCTGGATGACTAGGAGTCCAGATCCTGGTGTGACTTACTGAATGTGGTTGCCTGCCTCTTCTCACTGCCTCCTCCAAGAAGCCCACCCTGACTGTCCCCAGCCTCCCTCTCTGAAGAGCATTCGTTTCTTAAGGACCAGATGAGCCTCCATCTCCTGTTGCCTAGCAGAATGCTGAGCATATTCAGGTGGCTCAATTCATGTTGGCTGAGTGACCGACAGATGTCAATCCAGAGGCCCAATCTGATTGTTGCTTGGGACCCTGTGACATCACCACATAATTTCATCTTTTTCTTGGGAAGAAGAGGAAATTAATACACTGTGACTATTTAGACAAATGTGTCCTTACTCAGAAATCTCATTTCTTTGGAATATGAATAAGTACCAAGCTGTATATAACTAGGGATGCCAATTACACAGACTTCAACTGAATGGTGCCCACTGAGTTGTGCCATGCAGCAGCCCCGATACTGCCTGTGAGGTTCCTGGAGAAGTCCTTCTTAACTGAGCCACAGGCTTGCTCACTGCTGACTGTTGCACTGGACACTAGGGAAGAGACCTGCCCCTCAGTGTTCCTGGGGAGCTAAGTATCCTGTGTTTGGATTATCTGCACTGAACCTGCCTCAAATGAGGTAAGCAAGTTCTGACTTAGGATGAAGTCAGTGCTAAAGGTGGAAGACAGGAGAGTATGGAAAGGATGGGTCTTTGATGATGCCGCTGAGCCTAGGATCACACTGAGAGGTGACAGTGTGCTGGCAGCCCTCGCAGACCTCGCTCGCTCTCGGTGCCTCATCGGCCTTGGCACCCACTCTGGCCACGCTTGAGGAGCCCTTCAGCCTGCCGCTGCACTGTGGGAGCCCCTTTCTGGGCTGGCCAAGGCCAGAGCGGGCTCCCTCAGCTTGCGGGGAGGTGTGGAGGGAAAGGTGCGGGCAGGAACCGGGTCTGCGCTCAGCCCTTGCAGGCCAGTGCGAGTTCCGGGTGGGCATGGGCTCGGCGGGCCCACACTCGGAGCTGCCGGCGGGCCCCGCCAGCCCCAGGCAGTGAGGGGCTTAGCACCTGGGCCAGCAGCTGCTGTGCTCGATTTCTCGCCGGGCCTTAGCTGCCTCCCCGTGGGGCAGGGCTCGTGACCTGCAGCCCGCCATGCCTGAGCCTCCCCCACCTCCCCCGTGGGCTCCTGCATGGCCGGAGCCTCCCCAACGAGCGCTGCCCGCTGCTCCACGGCACCCAGTCCCATCAACCACCCAAGGGCTGAGGAGTGCGGGCACACGGCGCGGAACTGGCAGGCAGCTCCACCTGCGGCCCCAGTACAGGATCCACTGGGTGAAGCCAACTGGGCTCCTGAGTCTGGTGGGGACTTGGAGAACCTTTATGTCTAGCTTAGGGATTGTAAATACACCAATCGGCACTCTGTATCTAGCTCAAGGTTTGTAAACACACCAATCAGCACCCTGTGTCTAGCTCAGGGTTTGCGAATGCACCAATCAACACTCTGTATCTAGCTACTCTGGTGGGAACTTGGAGAACCTTTGTGTCCACACTCTGTATCCAGCTAATCTAGTGGGGACCTGGAGAACTTTTGGGTCTAGCTCAGGGATTGTAAATACACCAATCAGCACCCTGTCAAAACGGACCGATCAATTCTCTGTAAAATGGACCAATCGGCTCTCTGTAAAATGGACCAATCAACAGGATGTGGGTGGGGCCAGATAAGAGAATAAAAGCAGGCTGCCCCGGCCAGCAGTGGCAATGCGCTGGGGTCCCCTTCCATACTGTGGAAGCTTTCTTCTTTTGCTCCTTGCAATAAATCTTGCTACTGCTCACTCTTTGGGTCCACGCTGCCTTTATGAGCTGTAACACTCACTGGGAAGGTCTGCAGCTTCACTCCTGAAGCCATCAAGACCACGAACCCACCGGGAGGAACAAACAACTCCAGACGTGCTGCCTTAAGAGCTGTAACACTCACCGCGAAGGTCTGCAGCTTCACTCCTGAGCCAGTGAGACCACGGACCCACCAGAAGGAAGAAACTCCAAACACATCTGAACGTCAGAAGGAGCAAACTCCAGACACACTGCCTTTAAGAACTGTAACACTCACCGCGAGGGTCCGCGGCTTCATTCTTGAAGTCAGCGAGAGCAAGAACCCACCAATTCCGGACACAACACCATGCCTGAAACCCACGCAGGCACCAAACTTCCACTCATGATACAAGATGTGCCCTGGTAGAGGAACCAAATGACCTCAGAAAAGAACAAAGTTGGAAGACTCACACTTCTAAATTTTAATATTTATTACAAAGCCACAGTAATCAAGACAGTATGGTACTGGCATAAAAACAGGCATGGAGATGAATGGAATAGAATCGAGAATCCAGAAATAAACTTTCATATTATGGTCAATTGATTTTTGACAAGGGTACTGAGAAAATTCAAAGGGGAAAAATAGAACTTTTTAAACAAATGGTATCAGGACAACTGAATGTCCTCATGCAAAATAATGAAATTGGACCCCTACTTTACATTATATTAAAAAATCTACTGAAAATGAATTACAGACCTAAACAGTAGAGCAAAAACTATAAACTTCTCACAAGAAACAGGTGTAAATCTTCATGACCCTGGATTAGGCAATGGCTGTTTAGATATGATACCTAAAGGACAAGTACATACACATACCCAAAGTAAAACTATTGGATTCTCGGCCAGATGCGGTGGCTCACACCTGTAATCTTAGCACTTTGGGAGGCTGAGGCAGGTGGATGACTTGAGGTCAGGAGTTCAAGACCAGCCTGCCAACATGGTGAAACCGTGTCTTTACCAAAAAATACAAAAATTAGCCGCCAGGTGTGTGGTGCATGCCTATAGTCCCAGCTACTGGGGAGGCTGAGTCAGGAGAATCGCTTGAACCCAGGAGGCGGAGGTTGCAGTGAGCCAAGATGGCACCACTGCATTCCAGCCTGGGTGATAGACTGAGACCCTGTCTCAAACAAGCAAAAAAACAAACAAACAAATTGGATTCCATCAAAATTCAAAACTTCTGTACTTCAAAGGACACCAAAAAGATAGTAAAAAGATAACACGCAAGATAGAAAATATTTGCAATCATATATTTGATAAGGGACCTGTATCCAGAACGCAAAAAGAATTCTTACAACTCAACTAAAAAAGGACAAATAGGCTGGGCACGGTGGTTCATGCCTATAATCTCAGCACTTTGGGAGGCCGAGGCGGGTGGATCACTTGAGGTCAGAAGTTTGAGACCAGCCTGGCCAACATGGTGAAACCCCATCTCTAATAAAAATACAAAACTTAGCCGGGTGTGGTGGTGCATGCCTGTAGTCCCAGCTACTTGGGAGGCTGAGGCAGGAGAATTGCTTGAACCTGGGAGGCGGAGGTTGCAGTGAGCCGAGCAAGATGTGCCACTGCACTCCAGCCTGGGCAACAGAGTGAGACTCTGTCTCAAAAAAAAAAAAATACTAATAATCAAATTTTTTAATGGACAAAGAATTTGAATAGACATTTCTCCAAAGGAGAGATACACATGGCCAATAAGCACATGAAAAGATACTCAACATCATTAGTCCTCAGAGAAGCGCAAATCCAAACCACAATGAGATGCCACTTCACACCCATTAGGAGGGCTAAATTAGAAAAGGTTAACAATAGCAAATGTTGGCAAGGATGTGGAGAAATTGGAAGCCTCGTACATTGATCATGGGGATGGTAAATGGTGCAGCCACTTTGGAAAAGAGTTTGGCAGTTCTTCGAATATTAAACATACAGTTAACAGATGACCCAGAAATTGCACTCCTAGGTATGTATCAAAGAGAAGTGAAAACATATCTCTGCATAAAAATTTGTACACAAATGTTCATAGCAGCAATATTCATAATACCTAAGGAATGTAAACAATCCAGATGTCCGTCAACTGATGAATGGATAAACAAAAGTTCAATCCATATAAATATGCCCATACCATGGAGTATTCAGCCATAAAAATAAAGCACTGATTTGTGCTAGGACATGGATGAACCTTGAAAACATTATGCTAAATGAAAGCAGCCAGACACAAAATGTATCTTTTTGGGGGTGATGAAATGTTCTGGAATTAGAGAGGGGTAATAGCTGTGCAATTTTGACTATGCTGAAAACACGAAAGTCCATAATTGTAAGGGCTAAATGTTATGGTATGTGAATTATATCTCAATAAAGTTATTATTTTAAAAAGACACGCTCTGTTGTCAAAGCCAATCTGATCATGTTTTCTGTTACTGCAGTAACAGCATCCTGACTGATGGTGGCGATGAGGAAAGAAGTCCCGTGGACTGATAGTGTGAAGTTTAAGGTGAGGACCCTGTGCAAGAGGCTCCCTCAGCCACTGAAATGCCCGCTGCCAGCGTGCTCATATGTGTAAGAGTGTGATCATACCTGTTTGCATCTTCGTGCGTGCAAGTTGATGTTTGCTTGTTTGCAGGTGTGTCTGTGTATGTCTCATTTGTGTTGGTGTGCAGAAAGCACACGTGGATGTTGATGGGTGCATACTGTGTGTGTGTGTGTGTGCCTGTGTGTGATGTGTCACACACCCGTGTGGAGCTACATATGAAGACCAGGTGGG